>NW_022986259.1:245172-422672 GCF_902500255.1 Thalassophryne amazonica | reverse complement strand
CATAATCAAAATAGGTTATATGATGATAATTTCACAACAGTAATTCAAGTATAATCAGAATAATGATTGGCAGAGATTTTTGTTTCTAATTCAATAATGCTGTCTGATCTTACTTTGACTGGACTGGATTAACTTCTTAACAAAATTTTCTAGGAGTGAGGGAAGAGGTTTTTTGATGTTAAAATCCCCAGTTCAATGAACTTGATTTCCTCTTCATCAGCTATTAATCGTTAGCTGACCACGATCCTTGTGTGATGTTGTAATCTGTCAGGAAATAAATCCACATAAGAGTTTATTCCTTCTTCAATCAACCAAAAGTTGATCTAATCCATTCTGGTATGCTGTGATGTTCCTTGAGAGAGAAAACGTTGAAACTTCCTCGCTCAGACTTAAGGCCAGTGATTATTCTCCAATGCTCTGCTACTCCGTGACTGGACGGCCTGAGTGGGAGTTGAAAACTCTCTCAAATGATCTCTTATGGCTCCAATCCTCTCACTCCACAATTCCAATTGCTGCTCACAAGATGGTCAAGTCTTGTGATCTCCTCGTAGCAGGGGAGAAGTGACAACAGCACCTCTCCCTGGAAGAATAACCCCGTTTCCTGGTGTTTTACAGTTTATATATGAGCTGGACTCTTGTTGTTCTTCAGATGATCTTGGTTACCATGGGGACGCTGGTGACTCAAAACCTCCTCCCTTCTTCTTCCCTTACTGGAAGCCATCTGCAGCCCTTTGCCAGTAACTTATTTCTCAAGTTCCTCTTTTCTGTTAACACTTCAGCTTTTCTAAGAATTCGTTTTTCTAAATCATGTCTTTAAAATCACATCAATCATATTCAATCATTTCATTACAACTCTTTTTCGCATAAAAACAATTCATATGATCATATACAAACATTTTCATTCCTTATTATTCATTTTCATCTTAATCATTTGATCAGTTGTTTATCATCAGCTTCTCTTGCTCTGCTTGCGACATCACTTCCTCTTTCTTCTGACTGCATTCTTTATCAAACCAACTTCTTCACTTCCTCTTTCTTCTGACTCTGCACTAAAAACAACTTCTTCACTTATTTGTAACATACTTTTTCTAATCAACTCTTAATTTTATTACATTAATAGTTCATTTAATCATACTTGTTATGTTAGAATCATTCTTAGACATATTCCATCGTCTTCACCACTGAGTTCATTCCATGGGCCTCCCCATCTGCAATGGAAAAGTCCGGTATGACCTCACTTACTCCGGGAAAGTACCAAACACTGTCCAGTTTAATCCAACAGCATGTATATTAATCCAATGGCACGTACTATATTCCAAGATGAAAACAAGCTAAAAGCAAGCTTAAAGTCATCTTTCTTGACAGTGTGTGTGTGTGTGTCCACATTAAATAATGTGTCCAGGACTCTCAGTCTGATCTGTAGTTCATTAGTGAGCGTTCAGTCCTTCAGTGTGAATGTCGTGTGAGAGGGAGATGAGTGAGGGAAGCCACCAAGACACCGACAGCAACTAGGAAGGAATTCCAGGCTGCTGTCTGTGATTGGACAAACTGGGCTCAGTCCAACTTCTGAGTGTGACATCATCAGTCTCAGCTTCATGGTGGAGTCGAACAAAGACTTTGTTCCCTGAAAACTGATCCAGGCTCGAGTCTCCCGTCAGCCTTCTGACAAACTGGAGGAGAAACTTCACGTCTTTAGTTCCACTCCAA
This sequence comes from Thalassophryne amazonica, assembly GCF_902500255.1. Classification (NCBI taxonomy): domain Eukaryota; kingdom Metazoa; phylum Chordata; class Actinopteri; order Batrachoidiformes; family Batrachoididae; genus Thalassophryne; species Thalassophryne amazonica. Next base: position 420,965 of record NW_022986259.1, on the reverse strand, counting down.
CACCAAGCTGAGTCAGAAAGTCCAGAACACACTGAGTGGAAACTTGTCAGAACCAAAGCAGCTGAAGACGTGATTTAAAGCAGACTGTCTGTGTGTCTGTGTGTCCAGACTCTGTCAGACTGGTTCAGGGGTCCAGTCTGTGTTCAGGCAGACTGGAGGTGAAGTGGAACCAGTCCTGGTCCTCAGTGTGTGAAGATGACTTGGACCAGCAGGATGCACAGGTGGTCTGCAGGGAGCTGAACTGTGGGTCTCCTTCAGTCCTCCAGGGGGTGCTCTATGGAGACGTGGAGGCTCCAAAGTGGAGCTCAGAGTTCCAGTGTGGAGGGACTGAGTCTGGTCTCTTGTCATGTGGACGCTCAGACTCAAAGAACTGCTCAGCTGGTAAAGCTGTTGGACTCACCTGCTCAGGTAGAAGAGGAGCTGCAGCTTTGATTTGTCTTCAACTCAAACTCACTTTACTTCTTTGACTAACGACTCTGTCTGTGTTCAGAACCCGTCAGGCTGGTGGGAGGAGCCAGTCGCTGTGCTGGGACACTGGAGCTCAAAGTCCAGGATGACTGGAGACCAGGGGTGGACTGGATGTCTGGCTGGACCCTGAACGCAGCAGGTGTGGTGTGTCGACATCTGGGCTGTGGATCTGCTGTTCATGCTGAAAGTAGAGACGGTTCCTCATACAGACCTGTGTGGGGGATCAGACCTGACTGTGTTGAGTCTGGATCTGCACTGAGGGACTGTGTGACAGGTTCAGATTCTTCTCCCTCCAGCCTTCAGATCACCTGTTCAGGTAAGTCCCTCAGTGACATCATAAAGAACAGTGATGTGTTCAGTGTCTTTGTCCCTCTGTCAGGTTTTCTCAGAGGCTCCTTTGAGATAAAGTCCACCTCAGCTGCAAAGTGACGACAGCAGCTTCCAGTCAAACCAACAGGATGTGCAGGAAAATAGACAAACATCACTTCCTGTTTGACTCAAGTGTCCCTGATCAGAGCGTCTGTTCAACTTCATGTCCATCATCAAGGACATTAGTTTATAAAACCAAACAAATAAATTCAATCTAAAGAGCCTGTAGACTCTGAGATGATTCCATGGAAACCTGATCATCAGCAGAACACCAACATCCATCAAGAACCCAAAATCAGGCACCAAATCTGGATCAGGATCTGGATCAGGAGGAAAATAACTGTGGACTGTCAATCAGGAGACACACGGGTCCACTTTTTTTTTAATGACCCTTGAGGAGTTCCATTAATGATATCAACAGTTTCAGAGAGATCACCCCTGATTTTAACTTGAATAGTCCGATTATTAAGAAAATCTTTAATCCAATAGAATGTTCTACCTGTAACACCTGCATCATGAAGTTTCCCTCCTTCCACAGTGAATCGTTTGCCTTTTCAATGTCCAAAAACACAGCAATCACACCTTCTGTATGAATAATGGCTTTCTTGACATCTTGATCCAACACTGCAATGGAGTCCATAGTGTTCCTACCAACTCCAAACCCATTTTCATAGTCCATAAATAAATCAGTAGTTTCCTTTTAGTCACCATTCTTTCCATGACTTTATATAAAACAGCTGTTAAAGCTGCAGGCGGATAAGATGAAGGGCTGGTTTCAGGACAGGAACCAAAACAGCATGGTTCCACACCTTAGGTAATGAACCTTCCTCCCAAACATAGTTGATCAAGTCGAGAACCTCCTCCAAAGCTACATCATCTAAATGTTTAAGCAACTCATAACTAATTCTATCTTGACCAGGAGTGGAGTTTGTTCCTGATTGAATTGAGCTCCTTCAAAGAGAAAAATTAATTATAAAAAAAGTTTCTAAAAAAACATGATTTAATTTCCATGATTTAATTTAACTTCACCTTTCAACATTTCTTCTGTCCTCATAAGACCATAATCCCCTAAATACTTGGAGTTGTGAACCTGTTGAAAGACTCTGACACACATATTTGCTTTTTCTAGGTTAGGGCCCTGTCCCACTGGTGTTTAGGAGGATTTGCGCATGAAATGAGGAGACAAAAGCTGAGCGTCCGCAACAAAGGTGGGCGGAAATGACAAATGTCCCGGGGTGGATCAGCGAATACATGAGGAAGAAAAGCGGATATAACAGGGAACAGAAGCGAAGGCGACCGTGGAGGGGCACAGCGGCCATGATGCACTTGCTTCATCCGTGCCCACTCTGTCTGCATGCGCGACATACCATTTGCGACCGTGATGTGGCCGTGCTGGGCACACGTCATATCTGTTTTGCACGCTGTCCCGGTCCGCCGCCAAGCCGCGCCAACCCGTCGGTTGCGGATATCAGTGGATGACAGGGGATATGCGGCGCGTTGGTTGTGTATGTCCTGCGTATGTCGTCAGTATGTGTTCAGGCAGTGATGCGGATCTCATCCGCAGCAGGATTTTTGAGCCACTCAAAAATCCTGGCTGCAGACGTGCGTGCCTCTGCGGATGATCACGGACGTGTTTGGATGGCGGCCGACTCATACAGGAATGTTACATGGTTATTGCGGTTGTTTGGCAGATGTGGGCCACTTTTGTGCGCATTCCATTCGCAAATCCTCCTAAACGCCAGTGGGACAGGGCCCTTAGTACCTGCTTCTCTTTGCCCATCAGACAGAGCTGCATTAATGACTTCACCATCTTCACGGACATTTTAGGAATAATTCTGGAGCAGACCTGCCTAACTGGGCTATCTGGCCCCAGGGTCCCACAGTAAGCTCTCCATCACTGTCTCTTACAGTTGTGGGCACAGTTCAGCTAATCCAATAGCAGATAATTATCAAAAGTAATGTTTTTGCTATCGGATTAGCTTTTCAGATAAGTTTTAAAACCATGATAGGACCAATTATCTTCCAATAAATTTAGTTCCGATAACTTTCAGTCCAATAACATTTTTTGCTGGTAAAGTTTAACGGTCAAAAACGTTTGTAAACCCTAAACTTAAACATTTTAGTCCGTTTGTTGTGTTTGTAGCAGACTGGCTGCCTGTTGCTTGCTGATGATGTCATCATTAAGTGCAAAATGTGATTGGCCGCTCTATGCAGGGAGCATTGTGGGTAGTGTAGTTCAGGGTCACTTTGGACGTTACAGTGACTTGTCCACTTAACACAAGAACAAAACAGACTAATTTTAACATTATTTTATTTTACTTCTTTGTGGCTGTAATTTAAAAGCTAAGACTCGGTGGGGGGAGGAGCTCTCACGGAGCAGCTGTGTGTACAGAGGGAGGGACTATTCGTCATCTTTAGACACTGTTGTGGATTTAAAACATGGATTATTAAAACGTCTGTGAAAAAAGCGGGAGCTTTTAGTTTGTAAATGACGGTGTATCTAATACAGAGATAAACTGTGACTTCTAATACTGTGTTTTACTGCTTTTGAAAGATGACAGTGTTTGGGTTTTTTTTATTTTTATTTATTCATTTTTCGTATGTTCTTTGTGTTTGTGATCCTTGAATTTACCCAGCAGCCCCTGCGGCTCTTAAAGTGAAACTGGTTTATCAGAAGCCGACAGTGTAATCTGATGTGGCCGCGTCCAAATCAATACTAAAAGTTATCAGTTATCGGTTATCTGTAATGAAGATAATGTTTAGCTGTTTATCATCATAAAAGATAACTTTTCAGTTATCTGATTAATGGTTATTGAAGCTAACCTTTTGGTTAGCTGTGCCCACCACTGGCCTCTTAGCGTCTTTTATAGTTTTCCTTGACTTTGCTCAACAATGTTTGAAGTTTATACTGTTGGAGTTTTTGTGGAAAATTTTAAATGCTCATTCTCTTTCTTTCACGGCCTCGTCACAATCTAGGTTCCACCACGGAACTATTATCTGATCCTTTTGAATCCCCTTGAATGGAATTGTCCTTAAAGCCACACTAAAAATCAGTGTACTTAAGGAATCATTAAATTCATCAATAGAACCGTCACCTTTAATGTCTCCTAAACTATTTCCAGTTTCAACCCTAAACTTACCCCAGTCTGCCCGAGCAAAACCAAACCTTTTACTTAAATCCCCCTGGACCTCTATTAAGGATCTTCCAAAGTGACTTAAAACTGAAAATGGTCACTTCCCATTGAGTGATTCCCAGGACATCCCACTCACCCACTCAAACTAAGGCTGGAGAAGCAAGAGTTGAATCAAGGCAGGACATTTTAAAAGAATTAATGTCAAACCGAGTTGGTCTGCTGTCATTCATAATTACTAACCTGCAATTATCCAACAACTCTTCCACCACAGCACCATTTCCATCCCTTACCTTACTTCCCCACAGAGGATTATGGGTATTAAAAGTCACCTACCCAGATAACAGAGGCAGTAATCTGATTTAGTAACTCCTCAGGTTCAGCCAGGACTAAAGGTTTACAAGGATTATACAAATTAACTAAACTTAGTTTGTCCTGATGAGTCCACACTTCAACAACTAGACACCCAAGAGAAAGTTCAAGCTCACAGACTTTATACTGGATCACTAATTTAACAAAAGTTGCACACCCACCACCTGGTTGATCAGACCTTCTTTGCGCAAACATACGTATCCTGGGACAACAAAATCCAGGTGAGGCTTTAACCATGTTTCCTGAACACATAAAAAAAAAAAAAATCAGGATTAACTTCAAAATCACGGATAAATTTCTTAAGGCTTGCCTCTACTGGTGGTTGGCTCTCACTGCGGTATTGTATCACTTCCTGTTCCAGAGCACAGCGGTGTTTTTCTGTATCTGTTAGCTGTTTAATCTGCGCAGTTAGATTGATCTAGTTACCTAGATAACGATTTGTTTCCCAGTGTAATCTTCACGTGCCTTAACTAAAGCACTCCCTCTGCTGAATCACCTCTAAATTATTTACACGTTATTCACTTTGCGTGTTTTTAGGAATCCGCTAGCTTAGCGCAGCTACTAGCTGTTAGTCGGTTTAGCATGGCGGCTTCTCCTGTCTCTCCCGCACTTTTCTGCTCTGGGTGTGAAATGTTTAGTTATTCCTCGGCCTCCTTTAGTAGTAATGGTACTTGTAATAAGTGTAGCTTATTCATAGCTTTGGAGGCCAGGCTAGGTGAATTGGAGACTCGGCTCCGCACCGTGGAAAATTCTACAGCTAGCCAGGCCCCTGTAGTCGGTGCGGACCAAGGTAGCTTAGCCGCCGTTAGTTTCCCTCTGACAGATCCCGAGCAGCCGGGAAAGCAGGCCCACTGGGTGACTGTGAGGAGGAAGCATAGTTCTAAACAGAAGCCCTGTATACACCGCCAACCCATTCACATTTCTAACCATTTTTCCCCACTCGACGACACACCCACCGAGGATCAAACTCTGGTTATTGGCGACTCTGTTTTGAGAAATGTGAAGTTAGCGACACCAGCAACCATAGTCAATTGTCTTCCGGGGGCCAGAGCAGGCAACATTGAAGGAAATTTGATGAGGTGGGCTTCATAGATAATTCATATATAATTGGTAAAGCTTCTGGGGAAAACCTGGTCTTGTTAGGAGAGACGGCATCCATCCCACTTTGGATGGAGCAGCTCTCATTTCTAGAAATCTGGCCAATTTTCTTAAATCCTCCAAACCGTGACTATCCAGGGTTGGGACCAGGAAGCAGAGTTGTAGTCTTACACACCTCTCTGCAGCTTCTCTCCCCCTGCCATCCCCTCATTACCCCATCCCCGTAGAGACGGTGCCTGCTCCCTGACCACCAATAAACAATAAAAATCTATTTAAGCATAAAAATTCAAAAAGAAAAAATAATATAGCACCTTCAACTACACCACAGACTAAAACAGTTAAATGTGGTCTATTAAACATTAGGTCTCTCTCTTCTAAGTCCCTGTTAGTAAATGATATAATAATTGATCAACATATTGATTTATTCTGCCTTACAGAAACCTGGTTACAGCAGGATGAATATGTTAGTTTAAATGAGTCAACACCCCTGAGTCACACTAACTGCCAGAATGCTCGTAGCATGGGCCGAGGAGGAGGATTAGCAGCAATCTTCCACTCCAGCTTATTAATTAATCAAAAACCCAGACAGAGCTTTAATTCATTTGAAAGCTTGACTCTTAGTCTTGTCCATCCAAATTGGAAGTCCCAAAAAACAGTTTTATTTGTTATTATCTATCATCCACCTGGTCGTTACTGTGAGTTTCTCTGTGAATTTTCAGACCTTTTGTCTGACTTAGTGCTTAGCTCAGATAAGATAATTATAGTGGGCGATTTTAACATCCACACAGATGCTGAGAATGACAGCCTCAACACTGCATTTAATCTATTATTAGACTCTATTGGCTTTGCTCAAAAAGTAAATGAGTCCACCCACCACTTTAATCATATCTTAGATCTTGTTCTGACTTATGGTATGGAAATAGAAGACTTAACAGTATTCCCTGAAAACTCCCTTCTGTCTGATCATTTCTTAATAACATTTACATTTACTCTGATGGACTACCCAGCAGTGGGGAATAAGTTTCATTACACTAGAAGTCTTTCAGAAAGCGCTGTAACTAGGTTTAAGGATATGATTCCTTCTTTATGTTCTCTAATGCCATATACCAACACAGTGCAGAGTAGCTACCTAAACTCTGTAAGTGAGATAGAGTATCTCGTCAATAGTTTTACATCCTCATTGAAGACAACTTTGGATGCTGTAGCTCCTCTGAAAAAGAGAGCTTTAAATCAGAAGTGCCTGACTCCGTGGTATAACTCACAAACTCGCACCTTAAAGCAGATAACCCGTAAGTTGGAGAGGAAATGGCATCTCACTAATTTAGAAGATCTTCACTTAACCTGGAAAAAGAGTCTGTTGCTCTATAAAAAAGCCCTCCGTAAAGCTACGACATCTTACTACTCATCACTAATTGAAGAAAATAAGAACAACCCCAGGTTTCTTTTCAGCACTGTAGCCAGGCTGACAAAGAGTCAGAGCTCTATTGAGCCGAGTATTCCTTTAACTTTAACTAGTAATGACTTCATGACTTTCTTTGCTAATAAAATTTTAACTATTAGAGAAAAAATTACTCATAACCATCCCAAAGACGTATCGTTATCTTTGGCTGCTTTCAGTGATGCCGGTATTTGGTTAGACTCTTTCTCTCCGATTGTTCTGTCTGAGTTATTTTCATTAGTTACTTCATCCAAACCATCAACATATCTATTAGACCCCATTCCTACCAGGCTGCTCAAGGAAGCCCTACCATTATTTAATGCTTCGATCTTAAATATGATCAATCTATCATTATTAGTTGGTTATGTACCACAGGCTTTTAAGGTGGCAGTAATTAAACCATTACTTAAAAAGCCATCACTTGACCTAGCTATCTTAGCTAATTATAGGACAATCTCCAACCTTCCTTTTCTCTCAAAAATTCTTGAAAGGGTAGTTGTAAAACAGCTAACTGATCATCTGCAGAGGAATGGTCTATTTGAAGAGTTTCAGTCAGGTTTTAGAATTCATCATAGTACAGAAACAGCATTAGTGAAGGTTACAAATGATCTTCTTATGGCCTCAGACAGTGGACTCATCTCTGTGCTTGTTCTGTTATACCTCAGTGCTGCTTTTGATACTGTTGACCATAAAATTTTATTACAGAGATTAGAGCATGCCATAGGTATTAAAGGCACTGCGCTGCGGTGGTTTGAATCATATTTATCTAATAGATTACAATTTGTTCATGTAAATGGGGAATCTTCTTCACAGACTAAAGTTAATTATGGAGTTCCACAAGGTTCTGTGCTAGGACCAATTTTATTCACTTTATACATGCTTCCCTTAGGCAGTATTATTAGACGGCATTGCTTAAATTTTCATTGTTACGCAGATGATACCCAGCTTTATCTATCCATGAAGCCAGAGGACACACACCAATTAGCTAAACTGCAGGATTGTCTTACAGACATAAAGACATGGATGACCTCTAATTTCCTGCTTTTAAACTCAGATAAAACTGAAGTTATTGTACTTGGCCCCACAAATCTTAGAAACATGGTGTCTAACCAGATCCTTACTCTGGATGGCATTACCCTGACCTCTAGTAATACTGTGAGAAATCTTGGAGTCATTTTTGATCAGGATATGTCATTCAAAGCGCATATTAAACAAATATGTAGGATTGCTTTTTTGCATTTATGCAATATCTCTAAAATCAGAAAGGTCTTGTCTCAGAGTGATGCTGAAAAACTAATTCATGCATTTATTTCCTCTAGGCTGGACTATTGTAATTCATTATTATCAGGTTGTCCTAAAAGTTCCCTAAAAAGCCTTCAGTTAATTCAAAATGCTGCAGCTAGAGTACTGACGGGGACTAGAAGGAGAGAGCATATCTCACCCATATTGGCCTCTCTTCATTGGCTTCCTGTTAATTCTAGAATAGAATTTAAAATTCTTCTTCTTACTTATAAGGTTTTGAATAATCAGGTCCCATCTTATCTTAGGGACCTCGTAGTACCATATCACCCCAATAGAGCGCTTCGCTCTCAGACTGCAGGCTTGCTTGTAGTTCCTAGGGTTTGTAAGAGTAGAATGGGAGGCAGAGCCTTCAGCTTTCAATCAATCAACTGAATCAACTTTTTTCTTATATAGCGCCAAATCACAACAAACAGTTGCCCCAAGGCGCTCCATATTGTAAGGCAAGGCCATACAATAATTATAAAAAACCCCAACGGTCAAAACGACCCCCTATGAGCAAGCACTTGGCAACAGTGGGAAGGAAAAACTCCCTTTTAACAGGAAGAAACCTCCAGCAGAACCAGGCTCAGGGAGGGGCAGTCTTCTGCTGAGACTGGTTGGGGCTGAGGGAAAAAACCAGGAAAAAGACATGCCGTGAAGGGGGGCAGAGATCGATCACTAATGATTAAATGCAGAGTGATGCATACGGAGCAAAAAGAGAAAGAAACAGTGCATCATGGGAACCCCCCCACAATCTACGTCTAAAGCAGCATAACCAAGGGATGGTCCAGGGTCACCCGATCCAGCCCTAACTATAAGCCTTAGCGAAAAGGAAAGTTTTAAGCCTAATCTTAAAAGTAGAGAGGGTATCTGTCTCCCTGATCTGAATTGGGAGCTGGTTCCACAGGAGAGGAGCCTGAAAGCTGAAGGCTCTGCCTCCCATTCTACTTTTACAAATCCTAGGAACTACAAGTAAGCCTGCAGTCTGAGAGCGAAGCGCTCTATTGGGGTGATATGGTACTATGAGGTCCCTAAGATAAGATGGGACCTGATTATTCAAAACCTTATAAGTAAGAAGAATAATTTTAAATTCTATTCTAGAATTAACAGGAAGCCAATTAAGAGAGGCCAACACGGGTGAGATATGCTCTCTCCTGCTAGTCCCCGTCAGTACTCTAGCTGCAGCATTCTGAACCAACTGAAGGCTTTTTAGGGAACTTTTAGGACAACCTGATAATAATGAATTACAATAGTCCAGCCTAGAGGAAATAAATGCATGAATTAGTTTTTCAGCATCACTCTGAGACAAGACCTTTCTGATTTTAGAGATTTTAGAGATTTTTCAGGCTCCTCTCCTGTGGAACCAGCTCCCAGTTCAGATCAGGGAGACAGACACCCTCTCTACTTTTAAGATTAGGCTTAAAACTTTCCTTTTTGCTAAAGCTTATAGTTAGGGCTGGATCAGGTGACCCTGAACCATCCCTTAGTTATGCTGCTATAGACGTAGACTGCTGGGGGGTTCCCATGATGCACTGTTTCTTTCTCTTTTTGCTCTGTATGCACCACTCTGCATTTAATCATTAGTGATCGATCTCTGCTCCCCTCCACAGCATGTCTTTTTCCTGGTTCTCTCCCTCAGCCCCAACCAGTCCCAGCAGAAGACTGCCCCTCCCTGAGCCTGGTTCTGCTGGAGGTTTCTTCCTGTTAAAAGGGAGTTTTTCCTTCCCACTGTAGCCAAGTGCTTGCTCACAGGGGGTCGTTTTGACCGTTGGGGTTTTACATAATTATTGTATGGCCTTGCCTTACAATATAAAGCGCCTTGGGGCAACTGTTTGTTGTGATTTGGCGCTATATAAAAAAATTGATTGATTGATTGATTGATAAGAGGAACAGCACTGTCAGGGGCAACAATAAGTGTCTCAATTTTTTCAGAGTTTAGTTGCAGATGGTTTCCATTAAGCTTTTTCTTCACCTGTGACAGGCAGTCAAATAAAGAGTTCAGTTTGTGGACTTCTGAAATATTAAAGGAACAGTACAGTTGTAAGTCATCCGCAAACAGGTGGTAGTATTATTAGAAAGCATTGCTTAAATTTTCATTGTTACGCAGATGATACCCAGCTTTATCTATCCATGAAGCCAGAGGACACACACCAATTAGCTAAACTGCAGGATTGTCTTACAGACATAAAGACATGGATGACCTCTAATTTCCTGCTTTTAAACTCAGATAAAACTGAAGTTATTGTACTTTGCCCCACAAATCTTAGAAACATGGTGTCTAACCAGATCCTTACTCTGGATGGCATTACCCTGACCTCTAGTAATACTGTGAGAAATCTTGGAGTCATTTTTGATCAGGATATGTCATTCAAAGCGCATATTAAACAAATATGTAAGACTGCTTTTTTGCATTTACGCAATATCTCTAAAATTAGAAAGGTCTTGTCTCAGAGTGATGCTGAAAAACTAATTCATGCATTTATTTCCTCTAGGCTAGACTATTGTAATTCATTATTATCAGGTTGTCCTAAAAGTTCCCTAAAAAGCCTTCAGTTAATTCAAAATGCTGCAGCTAGAGTACTGACGGGGACTAGAAGGAGAGAGCATATCTCACCCATATTGGCCTCTCTTCATTGGCTTCCTGTTAATTCTAGAATAGAATTTAAAATTCTTCTTCTTACTTATAAGGTTTTGAATAATCAGGTCCCATCTTATCTTAGGGACCTCATAGTACCATATCACCCCAATAGAGCGCTTCGCTCTCAGACTGCAGGCTTACTTGTAGTTCCTAGGGTTTGTAAGAGTAGAATGGGAGGCAGAGCCTTCAGCTTTCAGGCTCCTCTCCTGTGGAACCAGCTCCCAATTCAAATCAGGGAGACAGACACCCTCTCTACTTTTAAGACTAGGCTTAAAACTTTCCTTTTTGCTAAAGCTTATAGTTAGGGCTGGATCAGGTGACCCTGAACCATCCCTTAGTTATGCTGCTATAGACTTAGAATGCTGGGGGGTTCCCATGATGCACTGAGTCTTTCTTTCTCTTTTTGCTCTGTATGCATCACTCTGCATTTAATCATTAGTGATTGATCTCTGCTCCCCTCCACAGCATGTCTTTTTCCTGGTTCTCTCCCTCAGCCCCAACCAGTCCCAGCAGAAGACTGCTCCTCCCTGAGCCTGGTTCTGCTAGAGGTTTCTTCCTGTTAAAAGGGAGTTTTTCCTTCCCACTGTCGCCAAGTGCTTGCTCACAGGGGGTCGTTTTGACCGTTGGGGTTTTTCTGTAATTATTGTATGGCTTTTGCCTTACAATATAAAGCGCCTTGGGGCAACTGTTTGTGATTTGGCGCTATATAAAAAAATTGATTTGATTTGAAATAACTTGTCATCATTTATTCCTCAGAATTGAGTGATTCCATATTTTTTCCCTCTGCTTGGTCTAAAAAAGTAACCGTTACTGACTGCCACAATTTTTTTTTCTTGATTTCTTATAGTGTTTCTTAAAGCCAGAAAGTTGCCATTTGAAATGACTTTAGTTTTGTGTCATGTCTGTGATCTGCTTTTTTTCTACAAAATTAAATAACTGAATGAATATCCTCCGAGGCCAGTGATTCCATAATTATTGCCAGGGGTTGTAGTAATTCTACATTCCCAAATTCAGAGTGATCTAGTAAATATAGTACTTTAACAATCACAGCTTCAGAGTGATGTAGTCAAAATGGTACTTCCGTGTTCACAGTGTCAGAGGGATCTTGTAAATATAGTTTACAATAGAATAAGGAAGAGACACTCCTCTTCTTCTTGGCTCTGTCTGGTGTCTTTGTTCTTTAAGACTTTTGCACTTTGTCCAGGGACCATCGTGGGTACCACATACTGTGAGGGCTTTCCGGACACGTTGTTGTTCTTTAGCCCTTCTCTCTGCAGTTGTGGGCACCTGTAGGGCTCTGTGTTGAAGCGTCCTGATCACCCCGAGCTTGTGTTCAAGGGGGTGGTTTGAGCCAAAGAGCAGATATTGGTCAGTGTGAGTTGGTTTTCTGTAAACCCCTGTCTGGAGCTGCCTGTTCTCTCCAATCGTAACATCACAGTCCAAGAAGGCTAAATGGTTGTTTCTGGCATCCTCACGTGTGAACTTGATATTAGAGTCCACCGAGTTGATGTGTTCTGTAAAGTCCTCAACCTCCTGTTGCTTGATTTTAACCCATGTGTCATCGACATATCTGAACCAGTGACTGGGAGAGATGGCCATGAAAGACGTCAAGGCTGTCTTCTTCCATGTTCACAGTATCAGAGGCATCAAATAAATATAGTCAATACAGTACTTCTATATTCATAGTGTCAGATTGATCTAGTAAATCTAGAATATGGTCCCACTGTCAGAGTGGTCTAGTAAATATACTATATTTACTATAGAGTACTTCTATGGTCCCAGTTACAGGGTAAATATCGTAATACTACCTGTGTGTGCGTGTCTGTCTGCCTGTGTGTGCGTCTGTGCATGTGCGTGTCTTTGTTTGCGCGCATCTGTGTGTGAGTGCATGTTGGTGTGCGTCTGCATGTTTGCATGCGCGTGTGTCTGTGCGTGTCTGCGTACGTGTCTGTGCAGGAATGAGTGTCTGTGTGCGTTTGTGGCTGCGTGTGCATGTGTGTGCGTGCCTGTGTGTGCGTATCTGTCTGTTGGTGTCTGTGTGTTTGTGTTATGCCGCGTCACACTGGACGCCACGCGAGCAACGGTGGCAAGAGGTTGCCATGTAATCCCTATGGAAGGACGTGTTGTGGTGCCAATGCGATGCGATGGATGCAAATAAAGCGATTTTGAGCGACTGGCGCGTTTGTGGTGCAATATCACATCGCATTGCATCGCATCGCCTTCCTCCCCATGTTGAAAAATCTGAACTTTTTCGTCTTGTCGCGCCACAATGACCAATCAGGGACTGGATATGTAGTGACATGAAGATGTCTGGAGTTTATACTTGATGTGGACATGTCCTGTCTCTGGCAGCCAGCCTGTGAGCAGGACTTATGTCCCTTTTGTCCTTTAACACAATTATGACAGAGTTTGAGGGGAGAGCGAGCAGCAGCACCACGCAGCAGCACTGTGCAGCAGTGGCAACAGCCCGTTTTTTTATTATTGTTCACATGTGCGTGCATGAATGGGACAGGAGGTCCTCAAACTGGGTCCTGGAGAGGTGGAAGGAACACTGAAAGCGGCCATCATCCAGATACAGCTCCTGCAGCAAATGACGAAACTCCCCAAAATGGCCATTGATAGTGTCACAGGGATCCGGTCTATATGATATGTCGGCATCAGACAGTGTCACAGGGATCCGGTCTATATGATACGTCGGCATCAGACAGTGTCACAGGGATCCGGTCTATATGATACGTCGGCATCAGACAGTGTCACAGGGATCCGGTCTATATGATACGTCGGCATCAGACGCTCAAAGCGCTTTACAATTATGCCTCACATTCACCCTGATGTCAGGGTGCTGGCATACAAGGCGCTCACTACACACCGGGACCAAGTTAGAGTTGATTTAACATTCAAACTTAAGTTCAAACTTCTTAATTCATTCAGGTTTTTACAAATTGTAACACTTTTTTTTAAGTTGGTTCAAACATTCTCTTTTTTTCAGTGTAAGATGGGAGCCAATGTCGGGAGCTCTGGCCCCAGGAAACCATTTAACGTCAGCCCACATCAGTAACCTGACTTTGAGGGTGAAAGAATCTCCTATCAATAAAACCCGGCGTTTTGGCCTGGAGATAGGAGTGGAAGTCACCCATGGGCTCAAAAAAAAAAAAAAAAGAGGGGAGAAAATCTAGGAAGTAGTAAATACAGTACTTCTACATTCAACGTTTCATAGTGGATCTTGAAACTGTAGTACATGCAAGGTCCCAGTGTCGGACTGATTTAGTAAATATAGTACTTCTACATTCCCAGTTTCAAAGTGATCTAGTAAATATAGTACTTCTACATTAACGGTGTCAGAGTGATCTAGTAAATATAGTGCTTCTACATTAATGGTGTCAGAGTGATCTAGTAAATATAGTACTTCTACATTAACGGTGTCAGAGTGAGCTAGTAAATATAGTACTTCTACATTCCCAGTTTAGGAGAAATCTAGTAAATATAGTACTTGTTCACAGGGGCGTAGGCAGAAATCATAAAACGGGTGGGCCTAGAAAAAATCAGACGGGCCCAACCTTTGGGGTTGTAGGTAAGGTGTAGGTATTATGATACACTGTTTGAAAAACTGCCTCGTTTGGACATCGCAAGCAACATTATCACTTAGCCTACAGCACTGGCAAAGTGAACACACAGACGTGACACGTCAGACACAAGTACTCGTCATGGATAACGCAAGCTGCAGTGCAGCACCACACACACACACACACATTCAGTGCAGGTCTGGTAGCCTACTTGGCTCGGCCTAAACCCAAAACATCAATAGGTATTTAAATAAGGCATTGTTTCAAAAATGAATTCCAAGTTTAATGATGAACACATCTCAGCCAACTGCACAGACGCTGTGTGCACAGTTACACAGACGCAAAGTGTCAGACACAAGCACCCCATGGACAATGCAGCAACGCAACGCTTAGTCACGTAAAGTCCTTTAAAATAAAAATTCAAAATATATCCGCAACATGAAAACAGGTTGGCTCAGCGGCCAAATTAAAAACCATCAGAACGGACACCAACATGATTTGTGGCAGTTGCAATATAATATTAATAATTAGGCCTATTTAGAAGAAAAAAGTAATTAATCGTCTCACACTTACATTTGATGAATCCTTTTAATGCTCCAGCAGGAGACGACGGGGTTTTTGTTGAACTCTCTTATCACGTCATCACAATCCAACGATTCACTCAGTTTTCTTTCAAGGGAAAGTGCATTCAGTCTGTGAGTCAACATGGATGTTCTGGTGGATGTTTTTATCCCATTAACAGGAGAAAACAGCCGTTCGACGGTGCATGTTGTTATTGGCATTGTGATGAGGGCCGGCAGAAGACTATTTATTTGAGGAAACGGCCCGCCTGATAAGGACACAGAACACAATGCACCGTTAAAAAAATAAAGCATGCAAAATTGCTCTAAAAAAATCCGCAAAACTGCGAGGCCGCAAAAGGTGAACCGCGTTATATTGAGGGACCACTATACTCTAAAGATACTATACTATACTCAGAAGATGAACCAGATTTTTTTGACATTTATTAATTGTCGCTCAGTGCTAATGCAATACCATATCATAGGAATACAATGAGGCAACAACAGGTGACTGTAAACAGGTGAGTGTTGACTCAGCCTTCTCTTTGGATGGGGCGGGCCTGGCTGACAAGTGGGCGGGCCCAGGCCCATCCAGGCCCACCCTTGGCTACGCGTAAGCTTCTTCATTCCCAGTTTCAAAGTGATCTAATAATCAATCAATTAATTTTATTTATATAGCGCCAAATCACAACAAACAGTTGCCCCAAGGCGCTTTATATTGTAAGGCAAAAGCCATACAATAATTACGTAAAAACCCCAAAGGTCAAAACGACCCCCTGTGAGCAAGCACTTGGCGACAGTGGGAAGGAAAAACTCCCTTTTAACAGGAAGAAACCTCCAGCAGAACCAGGCTCAGGGAGGGGCAGTCTTCTGCTGGGACTGATTGGGGCTGAGGGAGAGAACCAGGAAAAAGACATGCTGTGAAGAAAGCAGAGATCAATCACTAATGATTAAATACAGAGTGATGCATACAGAGCAAAAAGAGAAAGAAACACTCAGTGCATCATGGGAACCCCCCAGCAGTCTAAGTCTATAGCAGCATAACTAAGGGATGGTTCAGGGTCACCTGATGCCACACACAAACCCTAGGAACTACAAGTAAGCCTGCAGTCTGAGAGCGAAGCGCTCTATTGGGGTGATATGGTACTATGAGGTCCCTAAGATAAGATGGGACCTGATTATTCAAAACCTTATAAGTAAGAAGAAGAATTTTAAATTCTATTCTAGAATTAACAGGAAGCCAATGAAGAGAGGCCAATATGGGTGAGATATGCTCTCTCCTTCTAGTCCCCGTCAGTACTCTAGCTGCAGCATTTTGAATTAACTGAAGGCTTTTCAGGGAACTTTTAGGACAACCTGATAATAATGAATTACAATAGTCCAGCCTAGAGGAAATAAATGCATGAATTAGTTTTTCAGCATCACTCTGAGACAAGACCTTTCTAATTTTAGAGATATTGCGCAAATGCAAAAAAGCAGTACTACATATTTGCTTAATATGCACATTGAAGGATCACTCCAGGATTTCACACAGTATTACTAGAGGTCAGGGTAATGCCATCCAGACTAAGGATCTGATTAGACACCATGTTTCTAAGATTTGTGGGGCCAAGTACAATAACTTCAGTTTTATCTTAGTTTAAAAGCAGGAAATTAGAGGTCATCCATGTCTTTATGTCTGTAAGACAATCCTGCAGTTTAGCTAATTGGTGTGTGTCCTCTGGCTTCATGGATAGATAAAGCTGGGTATCATCTGCGTAACAATGAAAATTTAAGCAATGCTGTCTAATAATACTGCCTAAGGGAAGCATGTATAAAGTGAATAAAATTGGTCCTAGCACAGAACCTTGTGGAACTCCATAATTAACCTTAGTCTGTGAAGAAGATTCCCCATTTACATGAACAAATTGTAATCTATTAGATACATATGATTCAAACCACCGCAGCGCAGTGCCTTTAATACCTATGGCATGCTCTAATCTCTGTAATAAAATTTTATGGTCCACAGTATCAAAAGCAGCACTGAGGTCTAACAGAACAAGCACAGAGATGAGTCCACTGTCTGAGGCCATAAGAAGATCATTTGTAACCTTCACTAATGCTGTTTCTGTACTATGATGAATTCTAAAACCTGACTGAAACTCTTCAAATAGACCATTCCTCTGCAGATGATCAGTTAGCTGTTTTACAACTACCCTTTCAAGAATTTTTGAGAGAAAAGGAAGGTTGGAGATTGGCCTATAAATAGCTAAGATAGCTGGGTCAAGTGATGGCTTTTTAAGTAATGGTTTAATTACTGCCACCTTAAAAGCCTGTGGTACATAGCCAACTAATAAAGATAGATTGATCATATTTAAGATCAAAGCATTAATTAATGGTAGGGCTTCCTTGAGCAGCCTGGTAGGAATGGGGTCTAATAGACATGTTGATGGTTTGGATGAAGTAACTAATGAAAATAACTCAGACAGAACAATCGGAGAGAAAGAGTCTAACCAAATACTGGCATCACTGAAAGCAGCCAAAGATAATGATACGTCTTTGGGATGGTTATGAGTAATTTTTTCTCTAATAGTTAAAATTTTATTAGCAAAGAAAGTCATGAAGTCATTACTAGTTAAAGTTAAAGGAATACTCAGCTCAATAGAGCTCCGACTCTGAATCAATCAATCAATCAATTTTTTTTATATAGCGCTATATTTATTTTATGAATAAATATAGTACTTCTACATTCCCAGTTTCAAAGTGATCTAATAAATATAGTACTTCTACATTCCCAGTTTCAAAGTGATCTAGTAAATATAGTACTTCTACATTCCCAGTTTCAAAGTGATCTAGTAAATATAGTGCTTCTACATTCCCAGTTTCAAAGTGATCTAGTAAATATAGTGCTTCTACATTCCCAGTTTCAAAGTGATCTAGTAAATATTGTGCTTCTACATTCCCAGTTTCAGAGTGATCTAGTAAATATAGTGCTTCTACATTCCCAGTTTCAGAGTGATCTAGTAAATATAGTGCTTCTACATTCCCAGTTTCAGAGTGATCTAGTAAATATAGTGCTTCTACATTAACGGTGTCAGAGTGATCTAGTAAATATAGTACTTCTACATTCCCAGTTTCAAAGTGATCTAGTAAATATAGTGCTTCTACATTCCCAGTTTCAAAGTGATCTAGTAAATATAGTGCTTCTACATTAACAGTTTCAAAGTGATCTAGTAAATATAGTGCTTCTACAGTAACAGTTTCAAAGTGATCTAGTAAATATAGTGCTTCTACATTCCCAGTTTCAAAGTGATCTAGTAAGTATAGTGCTTCTACATTCCCAGTTTCAGAGTGATCTAGTAAATATAGTGCTTCTACATTCCCAGTTTCAGAGTGATCTAGTAAATATAGTGCTTCTACATTCCCAGTTTCAGAGTGATCTAGTAAATATAGTGCTTCTACATTAACGGTGTCAGAGTGATCTAGTAAATATAGTACTTCTACATTCCCAGTTTCAAAGTGATCTAGTAAATATAGTGCTTCTACATTCCCAGTTTCAAAGTGATCTAGTAAATATAGTGCTTCTACATTAACAGTTTCAAAGTGATCTAGTAAATATAGTGCTTCTACATTCCCAGTTTCAAAGTGATCTAGTAAATATAGTGCTTTTAGGGTCCCACTGGGAGAGTGATCGTGAAATAGAGGGAACTAGTAAATATTGTACTTTGGTGAGATAAGCGGGGACACAATGGACAGCAGTGCGGTCTGCAGTCTTGACAGGTGACGTCTGTCCTCGGAAGTGGAATCAGGGTGATCAGACAATGTGCAGCTTTCTCCTCTGAAGTTCTTCTGACTCTGTGAGCGTAGCTAATGTCCATGAACCCAAACTGTAAATATGTGTCCATGAGCTGAGAGTGGGTCCTGCATGTGAGACATTCTATAGGTTCCAGACTGTTGTCACATCAGCAGTTTGTCCATTTGGACAACTCATGTCTCTGTTTGAATTATTCTGTCACCATTACAGAACAGCACAATGACCACCACAGTCAGTCCACCCTCAGAAGATGTCCCATATCAAAACCACTGATATTTTGAATCATTTATTAAGTGTGTACTTTTTACTTGAGTACTTTTTATAGTATCAATCAATCAATCAATTTTTTTATATAGCGCCAAATCACAACAAACAGTTGCCCCAAGGCGCTTTATATTGTAAGGCAAGGCCATACAATAATTATGTAAAACCCCAACGGTCAAAACGACCCCCTGTGAGCAAGCACTTGGCTACAGTGGGAAGGAAAAACTCCCTTTTAACAGGAAGAAACCTCCAGCAGAACCAGGCTCAGGGAGGGGCAGTC
Source organism: Thalassophryne amazonica (assembly GCF_902500255.1). Taxonomy (NCBI): domain Eukaryota; kingdom Metazoa; phylum Chordata; class Actinopteri; order Batrachoidiformes; family Batrachoididae; genus Thalassophryne; species Thalassophryne amazonica. The sequence goes on along the minus strand of NW_022986259.1, from coordinate 401,710 downwards.
TTCTGCTGGGACTGGTTGGGGCTGAGGGAGAGAACCAGGAAAAAGACATGCTGTGGAGGGGAGCAGAGATCGATCACTAATGATTAAATGCAGAGTGGTGCATACAGAGCAAAAAGAGAAAGAAACAGTGCATCATGGGAACCCCCCAGCAGTCTACGTCTATAGCAGCATAACTAAGGGATGGTTCAGGGTCACCTGATCCAGCCCTAACTATAAGCTTTAGCAAAAAGGAAAGTTTTAAGCCTAATCTTAAAAGTAGAGAGGGTGTCTGTCTCCCTGATCTGAATTGGGAGCTGGTTCCACAGGAGAGGAGCCTGAAAGCTGAAGGCTCTGCCTCCCATTCTACTCTTACAAACCCTAGGAACTACAAGTAAGCCTGCAGTCTGAGAGCGAAGCGCTCTATTGGGGTGATATGGTACTACGAGGTCCCCAAGATAAGATGGGACCTGATTATTCAAAACCTTATAAGTAAGAAGAAGAATTTTAAATTCTATTCTAGAATTAACAGGAAGCCAATGAAGAGAGGCCAATATGGGTGAGATATGCTCTCTCCTTCTAGTCCCCGTCAGTACTCTAGCTGCAGCATTTTGAATTAACTGAAGGCTTTTTAGGGAACTTTTAGGACAACCTGATAATAATGAATTACAATAGTCCAGCCTAGAGGAAATAAATGCATGAATTAGTTTTTCAGCATCACTCTGAGACAAGACCTTTCTGATTTTAGAGATATTGCGTAAATGCAAAAAAGCAGTCCTACATATTTGTTTAATATGCGCTTTGAATGACATATCCTGATCAAAAATGACTCCAAGATTTCTCACAGTATTACTAGAGCTCAGGGTAATGCCATCCAGAGTAAGGATCTGGTTAGACACCATGTTTCTAAGATTTGTGGGGCCAAGTACAATAACTTCAGTTTTATCTGAGTTTAAAAGCAGGAAATTAGAGGTCATCCATGTCTTTATGTCTGTAAGACAATCCTGCAGTTTAGCTAATTGGTGTGTGTCCTCTGGCTTCATGGATAGATAAAGCTGGGTATCATCTGCGTAACAATGAAAATTTAAGCAATACCGTCTAATAATACTGCCTAAGGGAAGCATGTATAAAGTGAATAAAATTGGTCCTAGCACAGAAGCTTGTGGAACTCCATAATTAACTTTAGTCTGTGAAGAAGATTCCCCATTTACATGAACAAATTGTAATCTATTAGACAAATATGATTCAAACCACCGCAGCGCAGTGCCTTTAATACCTATGGCATGCTCTAATCTCTGTAATAAAATTTTATGGTCAACAGTATCAAAAGCAGCACTGAGATCTAACAGAACAAGCACAGAGATGAGTCCACTGTCCGAGGCCATAAGAAGATCATTTGTAACCTTCACTAATGCTGTTTCTGTACTACGATGAATTCTAAAACCTGACTGAAACTCTTCAAATAGACCATTCCTCTGCAGATGATCAGTTAGCTGTTTTACAACTACCGTTTCAAGAATTTTTGAGAGAAAAGGAAGGTTGGAGATTGGCCTATAATTAGCTAAGATAGCTGGGTCAAGTGATGGCTTTTTAAGTAATGGTTTAATTACTGCCACCTTAAAAGCCTGTGGTACATAGCCAACTAACAAAGATAGATTGATCATATTTAAGATCGAAGCATTAAATAATGGTAGGGCTTCCTTGAGCAGCCTGGTAGGAATGGGGTCTAATAAACATGTTGATGGTTTGGATGAAGTAACTAATGAAAATAACTCAGACAGAACAATCGGAGAGAAAGAGTCTAACCAAATACCGGCATCACTGAAAGCAGCCAAAGATAACGATACGTCTTTGGGATGGTTATGAGTAATTTTTTCTCTAATAGTTAAAATTTTGTTAGCAAAGAAAGTCATGAAGTCATTACTAGTTAAAGTTAATGGAATACTCAGCTCAATAGAGCTCTGACTCTTTGTCAGCCTGGCTACAGTGCTGAAAAGAAACCTGGGGTTGTTCTTATTTTCTTCAATTAGTGATGAGTAGAAAGATGTCCTAGCTTTACGGAGGGCTTTTTTATAGAGCAACAGACTCTTTTTCCAGGCTAAGTGAAGATCTTCTAAATTAGTGAGACGCCATTTCCTCTCCAACTTACGGGTTATCTGCTTTAAGCTGCGAGTTTGTGAGTTATACCACGGAGTCAGGCACTTCTGATTTAAAGCTCTCTTTTTCAGAGGAGCTACAGCATCCAAAGTTGTCTTCAATGAGGATGTAAAACTATTGACGAGATACTCTATCTCCCTTACAGAGTTTAGGTAGCTACTCTGCACTGTGTTGGTATATGGCATTAGAGAACATAAAGAAGGAATCATATCCTTAAACCTAGTTACAGCACTTTCTGAAAGACTTCTAGTGTAATGAAACTTATTCCCCACTGCTGGGTAGTCCATCAGAGTAAATGTAAATGTTATTAAGAAATGATCAGACAAAAGGGAGTTTTCAGGGAATACTGTTAAGTCTTCTATTTCCATACCATAAGTCAGAACAAGATCTAAGATATGATTAAAGTGGTGGGTGGACTCATTTACTTTTTGAGCAAAGCCAATAGAGTCTAATAATAGATTAAATGCAGTGTTGAGGCTGTCATTCTCAGCATCTGTGTGGATGTTAAAATCGCCCACTATAATTATCTTATCTGAGCTAAGCACTAAGTCAGACAAAAGGTCTGAAAATTCACAGAGAAACTCACAGTAACGACCAGGTGGACGATAGATAATAACAAATAAAACTGGTTTTTGGGACTTCCAATTTGGATGGACAAGACTAAGAGACAAGCTTTCAAATGAATTAAAGCTCTGTCTGGGTTTTTGATTAATTAATAAGCTGGAATGGAAGATTGCTGCTAATCCTCCTCCTCGGCCCGTGCTACGAGCATTCTGACAGTTAGTGTGACTCGGGGGTGTTGACTCATTTAAACTAACATATTCATCCTGCTGTAACCAGGTTTCTGTAAGGCAGAATAAATCAATATGTTGATCAATTATTATATCATTTACCAACAGGGACTTAGAAGAGAGAGACCTAATGTTGAATAGACCACATTTAACTGTTTTAGTCTGTGGTGCAGTTGAAAGTGCTATATTATTTTTTCTTTTTGAATTTTTATGCTTAAATAGATTTTTGCTGGTTGTTGGTGGTCTGGGAGCAGGCACCGTCTCTACGGGGATGGGGTAATGAGGGGATGGCAGGGGGAGATAAGCTGCAGAGAGGTGTGTAAGACTACAACTCTGCTTCCTGGTCCCAACCCTGGATAGTCACGGTTTGGAGGATTTAAGAAAATTGGCCAGATTTCTAGAAATGAGAGCTGCTCCATCCAAAGTGGGATGGATGCCGTCTCTCCTAACAAGACCAGGTTTTCCCCAGAAGCTTTGCCAATTATCTATGAAGCCCACCTCATTTTTTGGACACCACTCAGACAGCCAGCAATTCAAGGAGAACAGGCGGCTAAACATGTCACTCCCGGTCCGATTGGGGAGGGGCCCAGAGAAAACTACAGAGTCCGACATTGTTTTTGCAAAGTTACACACCGATTTAATGTTAATTTTAGTGACCTCCGATTGGCGTAACCGGGTGTCATTACTGCCGACGTGAATTACAATCTTACCAAATTTACGCTTAGCCTTAGCCAGCAGTTTCAAATTTCCTTCAATGTCGCCTGCTCTGGCCCCCGGAAGACAATGGACTATGGTTGCTGGTGTCGCTAACTTCACATTTCTCAAAATAGAGTCGCCAATAACCAGAGTTTGATCCTCGGCGGGTGTGTCGTCGAGTGGGGAAAAACGGTTAGAAATGTGAACGGGTTGGCGGTGTACACGGGGCTTCTGTTTAGAACTACGCTTCCTCCTCACAGTCACCCAGTCAGCCTGCTTGGGATCTGCCAGGGGGGAACTAACGGCGGCTAAGCTACCTTGGTCCGCACCGACTACAGGGGCCTGGCTAGCTGTAGAATTTTCCATGGTGCGGAGCCGAGTCTCCAATTCGCCCAGCCTGGCCTCCAAAGCTACGAATAAGCTACACTTATTACAAGTACCATTACTGCTAAAGGAGGCCGAGGAATAACTAAACATTTCACACCCAGAGCAGAAAAGTGTGGGAGAGACAGGAGAAGCCGCCATGCTAAATCGGCTAAGAGCTAGTAGCTACGCTAACCTAGCGGATTCCTAAAAACACGCAAAGTGAATAATTTAGAGGTGATTCAGCAGAAGGAGTGCTTTAGTTAAGGCACATAAAGATTACACTGGGAAACAAATCGTAATCTAGATAACTAGATCAATCTAACTGCGCAGATTAAACAGCTAACAGATACAGAAAAACACCGCTGTGCTCCGGAACAGGAAGTGATACAATACCGCAGTGAGAGCCAACCACCAGTAGAGGCTATGTCAGTCTTATGTGCAAACCATGTCAGAATAGTATCTTTGCTTCGCTCTCAGACTGCAGGCTTACTTGTAGTTCCTAGGGTTTGTAAGAGTAGAATGGGAGGCAGAGCCTTCAGCTTTCAGGCTCCTCTCCTGTGGAACCAGCTCCCAATTCAGATCAGGGAGACAGACACCCTCTCTACTTTTAAGATTAGGCTTAAAACTTTCCTTTTTGCTAAAGCTTATAGTTAGGGCTGGATCAGGTGACCATGAACCATCCCTTAGTTATGCTGCTATAGACGTAGACTGCTGGGGGGTTCCCATGATGCACTGTTTCTTTCTCTTTTTGCTCTGTATGCACCACTCTGCATTTAATCATTAGTTATTGATCTCTGCTCCCCTCCACAGCATGTCTTTTTCCTGGTTCTCTCCCTCAGCCCCAACCAGTCCCAGCAGAAGACTGCCCCTCCCTGAGCCTGGTTCTGCTGGAGGTTTCTTCCTGTTAAAACGGAGTTTTTCCTTCCCACTGTCGCCAAGTGCTTGCTCACAGGGGGTCGTTTTGACCGTTGGGGTTTTACATAATTATTGTATGGCCTTGCCTTACAATATAAAGCGCCTTGGGGCAACTGTTTGTTGTGATTTGGCGCTATATAAATAAAATTGATTGATTGATTGAAGGTGGGGGGGCATACCATATTCTGTCCCCCCTGGTTAAAAAGGTGGGGGGGACATGAACCCCCATCCCCCACCAAATTGTGCCCATGGGTACATGAGGAGATTATTTGGTTGTATTATTGTGCTGATTGTTGACGGAGTACTTGTTGTGTCCCGTGTTCTTCCTTCACATGTACAGAGCAGAGAACATACACACATGTGTGTTTTTGCCTGAATACAGTCATTAAATGTGACCCTCCTCAGTCCTCAAATATCAAGATGAACTGAATGAACCACCAAAAAAAAAAGCACTTGACCCAGCGGCACCAGCAGCCTGTGGGACATGCAGTGAAGTGGATGAGTGGATAACGAGTTGGTCCAGAGCCACACTGAGCTTGTTACCTGATTCAGGATCAGAAAACGTTTCAACTGCAACTAAAGTGTCCTGATATGTTGTTACTGTGTGTCTGCTGGAACATGATTGAACAGAAAACACACAAATATTTTGCCCATTTTTCACCATTATGACGTCTCTCTGTATTTTTCTAAGGATTCTGTCCTTTTTTAGTTTGCAGGTTTTCCTGAATTCAAAGTAATTTATTATTTTTGAGGTGATTCAGTTGCTGAGCTCCATCTGATCGTGATTTAAATTTCCTTTTGGAAGATCACCTTGTCAGGACTACAACATGCACAGAGACAACTTCTTGTATCTGCTCTACATCTGCCCTAAAGACAGGAAAAGCACATACGTAGAGCCTGATGATGATGATTATTGTCACTGTGTGTTTGCTGTAACAGCAGAAAAGGAAAACAGGAATTTAGAAATGAATGGAGATCCAGATCACTTTTTTTTTTTTTTAGTTTGTTACTTTTTTACTACATTAATGTAAATGGAGAAACAAAATTCTCGTTTTTTTTACTTGAACATATCCATGTAATTGGTAAATTATTAATTATATTTAATTATATTCTGGTCGTGTGAGGCTGCAGGAAGTCAGCCTGTTTGCTGATGCTCTCAGTACACTTCACACCTGCAGGGGGAGCCCAAGAGCAAATGTTCCAAAGTGCTGCTTTAACTTAAGACGTCAAACAGGCGGCGCACGTTTAGGGACAAGTCAGCTGATCGCCACAAAGATCACCTGCATACGCTGGTAAAGACAAATGACCAAATCAATCAGTGAATTCTAAAAAACAGTGAGTGTGTGGGACAGTCAGAGACAGAGGATCTGGACGGAGCAGGACGGGGACAGAACACGTACGCATGTGAGCCACGACGGTTCAGCAGCTCAGCCGCCGCACACACAGAATACACCTGGTGCAGGACAGTTTGTGGACTTCAGGTCTCTGAGGTTTGTGTCTCCTGTTCTGTTGTGTGTCTCAGTTCCAGCAGATCATTCAGCCGTCGTGGTCAGACTGGCGGTCGTCGTGTCACTGAGTCTGCTGCTGGTCGTTACCGGCATCACTTCCTGTGTCTGCATGAAAAAACGGAAGCATGTACGTTTTGAATGGAATCAGACTGAACTGCACCAGAGGAGGGCGCCACTGACGGAGCTGTGTGCTGTCATGTCTCTGCAGGCCACCAGGGGGCAGAACGTGGGCAGACAGGAGAACATTGAGATGGTTGTCCTCAGTGTTTCTGGAGCTGAGGGAGGTCCGGCTGAAGATGGACTCCAGGGACCAGAGTAGGACCTCCAAGAAGGTCTGATCAGATCCAGGAGGATTCCTCAGCCACCAAAAACATCAGTCATTTTCCCTCTGGGATTTTAGATTTTTACAAACCTTAAAGTCGGACAGGGTTTCTTTCAGCTGAATGTTTCTGTTCTGAAATGTTTAAAAATCCATCTGATTTATTCTTTTTCTTTCCTGCTGTAAAAGTCGACTTTCTTCAGGGAGGTTTTGTGCCGACTGATCAATAATCAGATTTACAGTCTGCTAACAGATAACGGCAGTGACTCATGGTGGTAGTTCTGATGCTCTTGTGGTTCACCTTTCTTCTTGAAAATGGTTCCAGTCCTCAGGTTCCATCCCTGTGATTGAGGATGTTGGGATTGTACATATATGTTATATTTTATTGCTTATAATGTCTATATTCCTATAAAACACTGATCCTTACTGCAAGATGCTTGCTGTGGCCTTTGGAGGAGATGTGAACTCTGGCATTAAGAATGAGTTATTGTTTTGGGAACGAGTTGTGTTGTGTGGGCCGCCAGAAGAGGAGGTACTGCTGGCCCACCACCAGAAGGCGCCCTGCCTGAAGTGCGGGCTTCAGGCACGAGAGGGCGCTGCCGCCTCAGGAACAAGCCGTGGTGACAGCTGTCACCCATCATCCGTGACAGCTGTCACTAATCCATACATCTGGTATAAAAGCAGGAAGACACCTCCACCAAACTGCCGAGATATCATATTCATTTGGAGGTACTACTCTCAGCCTTTTTTTTGAGATTTATAAATCTGTGATTGTGAGTGTTTGCAGGAGAACCGGTTGTTTTGGTGGAGGCTGTGCATGACGGCGCTCCTTTTCCTCTGAGACCACTGCAACGTGTTGAGTGAGAGGTGGAGGTGGCATTCCCACCATTGTTACTGGGTGTTCACACACCCACCCTTTGACTGTCTTTTGCTTTCTGCCAGCAGTACCAGATCAGACACGCCGGAGAGGTGGCCACCTGGGGACTCCGGGACTTGGCGGCTCCAGTATTCCTCGGGTTCAGGTGGCGGTGGAAATCGTGTGGTTCCGGTTCGTTTCCTGACGGGCGTCTCCTATCGTCGAGCCTGCCCACACGACACCTTTATTAATTGACTGTTGCACATTCTGATTCTGCTGTGTTTGGTTGTGACATTCACACCAGTAAAGTGTTATAATTTGACTTCTTCCATTGTCCGTTCATTTACGCCCCCTGTTGTGGGTCCGTGTCACTACACTTTCCCAACAGAGTTGAGCTGCAGGAGTGTGTAGGCTTAATTAGCTCACTGGCCTTGACATGGAACAAGGAGATCCTGTGAAAACCAGCCTGAGCTGGTCCTATTTTGTCTCTGTCAAAAAAAAAAAAAAAAAAAACATAATAATGTCCTATCTGTATGAGAACAGACTTTGAGACTCCAAGATGTTTCTATGCTATTTTTCTGCATTTGTCTTTGCCTCAATAAAAGCAGGAGGGCTGGGGGTGGGCCCTTCAGAGCTGGGTGGTGAAGGAGGGGTTCCTGCCATCTCAGCTCTCCCTGTGCAGGAAAGAAATTCAGTGTTTCTGTGTGGTCATTTTCTGTGATATGTTTGGGTTGTGTCTCCTTTCAGACTTAGACTGCTGGGGGGTTCCCATGATGCACTGTTTCTTTCTCTTTTTGCTCTGTATGCACCACTCTGCATTTAATCATTAGTGATCGATCTCTGCTCCCCTCCACAGCATGTCTTTTTCCTGGTTCTCTCCCTCAGCCCCAACCAGTCCCAGCAGAAGACTGCCCCTCCCTGAGCCTGGTTCTGCTGGAGGTTTCTTCCTGTTAAAAGGGACTTTTTCCTTCCCACTGTCACCAAGTGCTTGCTCACAGGGGGTCGTTTTGACCGTTGGGGTTTTTCTGTAATTATTGTGTGGCCTTGCCTTACAATATTAAGCGCCTTGGGGCAACTGTTTGTTGTGATTTGGTGCTATATAAATAAAACTGATTTGATTTGATTTCAGCAGGTTCAACTCTGACATTTTCATGGTCCTTCGAGTCAGATGCCAATAAATCTGGGGATTGTCAGCCCGTGAGGGAGGACTCCATGACAGACCGCAGCTGGGACTACATCCCGCTGAAGACCCTTTGTGGGGCGGACTCCTCCCTGATGGGTCGGCGTTCATCAGGGTGAAGGCATTCGAATTTCAGCGACAGAGATCAACCACGGGTGAGAACTGTTTTTCTTGGTACAAGCTTGAGCGTGTGACTGGGGTGGTCAGCACGTAGAAAAACCCCGTTAGATGTTGTAACCTCTTTTGATTTGTCTTCTGACTGTAAGATCGCCACACTTGTCTTTTGGCTGTAAGGTGGGAGAAAAAGACCTCTTATGGGTCCGGGAAATCTGTACACTGTCGGGTCGGTAAAACCTTTGGTGGGCCGGCCGTAAAATTCTGAGATAAGCACGTTCCCTCAGTGTTGTCCACTGGAAACACTGAAAAAATGGTTGGTGGAAGTTATTAAAACATGGTAAAAGGAGGTGTGAATGTATGTGAATGAATCGCGGGTGGCCTGACATCTGTCTAACCAGCAGACAAAAATAAAGCCACTGTGAAGTAGATTGTGAGCATTCTATACTGCATCACACCTGTTTGGAAACCCACGAACCTGGAAAGAGGCCTTAAGCAAGGTTCACCCGCCTCTCTGAGGTAGACGTGGTGGCACTTTTCAGGCTGATTGGCGACCAAACAGTAAAAAGGGATCAATCAATCAATTTTTTTATATAGCACCAAATCACAACAAACAGTTGCCCCAAGGCGCTTTATATTGTAAGGCAAGGCCATACAATAATTATGTAAAACCCCAACGGTCAAAACGACCCCCTGTGAGCAAGCACTTGGCTACAGTGGGAAGGAAAAACTCCCTTTTAACAGGAAGAAACCTCCAGCAGAACCAGGCTCAGGGAGGGGCAGTCTTCTGCTGGGACTGGTTGGGGCTGAGGGAGAGAACCAAGAAAAAGACATGCTGTGGAGGGGAGCAGAGATCGATCACTAATGATTAAATGCAGAGTGGTGCATACAGAGCAAAAAGAGAAAGAAACAGTGCATCATGGGAACCCCCCAGCAGTCTACGTCTATAGCAGCATAACTAAGGGATGGTCCAGCCCTAACTATAAGCTTTAGCAAAAAGGAAAGTTTTAAGCCTAATCTTAAAAGTAGAGAGGGTGTCTGTCTCCCTGATCTGAATTGGGAGCTGGTTCCACAGGAGAGGAGCCTGAAAGCTGAAGGCTCTGCCTCCCATTCTACTCTTACAAACCCTAGGAACTACAAGTAAGCCTGCAGTCTGAGAGCGAAGCGCTCTATTGGGGTGATATGGTACTACGAGGTCCCTAAGATAAGATGGGACCTGATTATTCAAAACCTTATAAGTAAGAAGAAGAATTTTAAATTCTATTCTAGAATTAACAGGAAGCCAATGAAGAGAGGCCAATATGGGTGAGATATGCTCTCTCCTTCTAGTCCCCGTCAGTACTCTAGCTGCAGCATTTTGAATTAACTGAAGGCTTTTTAGGGAACTTTTAGGACAACCTGATAATAATGAATTACAATAGTCCAGCCTAGAGGAAATAAATGCATGAATTAGTTTTTCAGCATCACTCTGAGACAAGACCTTTCTGATTTTAGAGATATTGCGTAAATGCAAAAAAGCAGTCCTACATATTTGTTTAATATGCGCTTTGAATGACATATCCTGATCAAAAATGACTCCAAGATTTCTCACAGTATTACTAGAGGTCAGGGTAATGCCATCCAGAGTAAGGATCTGGTTAGACACCATGTTTCTAAGATTTGTGGGGCCAAGTACAATAACTTCAGTTTTATCTGAGTTTAAAAGCAGGAAATTAGAGGTCATCCATGTCTTTATGTCTGTAAGACAATCCTGCAGTTTAGCTAATTGGTGTGTGTCCTCTGGCTTCATGGATAGATAAAGCTGGGTATCATCTGCGTAACAATGAAAATTTAAGCAATACCGTCTAATAATACTGCCTAAGGGAAGCATGTATAAAGTAAATAAAATTGGTCCTAGCACAGAACCTTGTGGAACTCCATAATTAACTTTAGTCTGTGAAGAAGATTCCCCATTTACATGAACAAATTATAATCTATTAGACAAATATGATTCAAACCACCGCAGCGCAGTGCCTTTAATACCTATGGCATGCTCTAATCTCTGTAATAAAATTTTATGGTCAACAGTATCAAAAGCAGCACTGAGGTCTAACAGAACAAGCACAGAGATGAGTCCACTGTCCGAGGCCATAAGAAGATAATTTGTAACCTTCACTAATGCTGTTTCTGTACTATGATGAATTCTAAAACCTGACTGAAACTCTTCAAATAGACCATTCCTCTGCAGATGATCAGTTAGCTGTTTTACAACTACCCTTTCAAGAATTTTTGAGAGAAAAGGAAGGTTGGAGATTGGCCTATAATTAGCTAAGATAGCTGGGTCAAGTGATGGCTTTTTAAGTAATGGTTTAATTACTGCCACCTTAAAAGCCTGTGGTACATAGCCAACTAACAAAGATAGATTGATCATATTTAAGATCGAAGCATTAAATAATGGTAGGGCTTCCTTGAGCAGCCTGGTAGGAATGGGGTCTAATAAACATGTTGATGGTTTGGATGAAGTAACTAATGAGAATAACTCAGACAGAACAATCGGAGAGAAAGAGTCTAACCAAATACCGGCATCACTGAAAGCAGCCAAAGATAACGATACGTCTTTGGGATGGTTATGAGTAATTTTTTCTCTAATAGTTAAAATTTTGTTAGCAAAGAAAGTCATGAAGTCATTACTAGTTAAAGTTAATGGAATACTCAGCTCAATAGAGCTCTGACTCTTTGTCAGCCTGGCTACAGTGCTGAAAAGAAACCTGGGGTTGTTCTTATTTTCTTCAATTAGTGATGAGTAGAAAGATGTCCTAGCTTTACGGAGGGCTTTTTTATAGAGCAACAGACTCTTTTTCCAGGCTAAGTGAAGATCTTCTAAATTAGTGAGACGCCATTTCCTCTCCAACTTACGGGTTATCTGCTTTAAGCTACGAGTTTGTGAGTTATACCACGGAGTCAGGCACTTCTGATTTAAAGCTCTCTTTTTCAGAGGAGCTACAGCATCCAAAGTTGTCTTCAATGAGGATGTAAAACTATTGACGAGATACTCTATCTCCCTTACAGAGTTTAGGTAGCTACTCTGCACTGTGTTGGTATATGGCATTAGAGAACATAAAGAAGGAATCAACCCGTTCGTTTAGATCTCCCTATGAGATAACCCCACGAATGGCTAAAATGGGAAATTGTTATTGTTCCTGATGTAAAAGTAACACACAGCCACAATCAAATGATTAAAGATACATGGAGATTAAATATCCAGGGTCGTCTAAATACCTAAAAATGTGGCGAAGGAAGTTTAACTTCTCGGGAAAATTACAGCCAGGCTCAGCAACAAAACTGGTTGATAATATAAAAAAGGAAGGCTGACTCCAAGTGTAGAAGGTCAGAGACCTCTGTGTTGTAGGACATAAAAGACATCTTATTTTGAAGTTGAGAGTTTTGACTCCCTGCATTTATGTAAGGGTCAAAGGTGGCTGACTCTGAGTTGTGAAGCAAAGGAATTAGAGAATTTAAATTTTGTCTGGTCTCGGGGTCAGGAACCCTGTGGATATTGTGTATTGTGGAATTTTGGAGTGGATTTGACTACCTCAGTGTGACGGACAAAACAGCTGTTTATAGGAAAACTGTAACACTGGCTCTTTGAGAATCGGTGTTATCACTGATGACTTTGATAAATGTACCGTGGATGTCTGTTGTTGTCTTATGTGTATATGTGTGTGAGTTAGTGTCCAGGGTGAAAAGAAAGATTCTTTAAGGGATTTTTTTTTTTTTTTTTTGAGATAAAACTGTTAATGAGAATTTTTTTTCAGCTTTTTAAGATGGTAACTCAAAACCAATAAATACTATCACCTTCCTACTTTCCATATTGAATGATCATATAAGTTGGATGAAGTGGTTAGAATATAGCTAATTTTTGTACACTGGATAAGGTGTAAAAGCTGGTTAGTTTTTGCCTACTTAGCTAATCAAGATTACATACCGGTAAAACGATTGGATTTATTATTTCATGTGGTGTTGGATTGTGTATTTGTCCTCTGTAATATTTTGAGGATATTGAAATTGGCTTATTTTGCCTCAGTAATCATGAATGAACTACTGTGGAACTGACCAATTAGATCAATGAGTTCCAGCGGGTATTTATAAACTCGTCTGGAAACAGGCTCATCTAGGAAATAAAGCATTTGGGTTATAAAACATTTCTATGAATCAGTTCCCCAGTATACATATTAAATACTGCAAAGAAGATAAATACATTTTTAATTGACTGATCAACTAATTATTTTTGACTGAAATAACAGACAGAATTGCCTGAGTGGGTAGACAGAATAGAGTGGGTGGTTGTGGTAGATTCTCTGTGGACTATTAAAAACTGATTGTGAGACTGTGAATTAACACCCAGTTCCCGTCCTCTGGTCTGATAAATGGTCTGATAGAAGGTTGGCGGGAAAGTCTCCTATCAGGACACTGTAATTAATGGTTCCTTTGAGTTCTACGTGTCTACATGTGTATATAATCTGTTAAGTGTAATAGGACCCAGGTCATTTTTGGACCTGTGGACGTTTTTTTAGTTTTTATTTGAGAAGAGCTGGTTTTATTTTGCTTATTTGATATAGTTTAAGCAACTGTGAAAATCTTATTTTTAAACTATGGTGCTGGGAAGAGGCGTGCACGTGCACATGCACGACAGCTGGGGGAAGCTTCACTTCCCCCACTTCCCTCCTCCTGCCACTCCACACCCCCACAACTGTTTGGAAAGAAAACAAAAAGGCGTGTGAAGGTCTAACTCCTCCTCATGAAGATGTTGAGGCTTTTATCAGTGATCTGAAACTCCTTAGAAATTCATATCATCTGAATGGCGCCGAAACACAGCAGGTATTGATGACAGCCCTGCAAAAACACTGGGTAACAGTAAGGGGAGATTGGACACCTGTGGATGCATTTTCCCACTAAAGTTCTGGCACCTGACAGTGGAGCTCTGGACACCTGCGTGACAGCCGTATGTGAATGAATCAGAACCACATTTAAGGAGAGAGCAGATTATTGGGAAAGTGAAACAAAAGATGGTGAGCCATTTGAAGATTAGGTCATAAGGTTGACGAAGGCATTTAAATGTGTGAAGCACTTTGAGGCAACTCTGTTGTGATTTGGCGCTATATAAATGAAAATAAATTGAAAAAAAAACTGAAATTGAAGAATGATGATGAGGGACCATATACACAGCACACCCATACATCCATGGGTGAATAAACATTATATTGGATTTGCTAGTGGAACATTGGCATGATTATATTAACCATGCCACTCATGCTGAAAAAGTGGCAAAAGAAAAAGAAGACAAAGATGTCTGGTGACATTATGTTGACTGACTAGACACAACCAGGAGAAGTGTTTTTTGCTGGACAAGGACGAGGGAGTTTTCGTGGAAGGAGCAGAGGTCGGGGACGTAGACGCAGTGACTTTGATGGATTTAGTAAGGATGAACTGTGCTGGCGATGCCACAGACCAGGTCATTTTGCGAGAGACTGTGCACAGCCAGGCCCTCGTGGACCTCCTCCTACTGGGAGGGCATGACTAACCGCCGGGCAATAATGAACAGTTTCAGTATGTAGATGAGGGACATGGGAGAGTTGAGGTAGATGATTGGGAACAGAGTACAGATGATTTGTGCGCCTTGACTGACATTCTACTTTGTGATACTGGTTCTGCTGGAGGTTTCTTCCTGTTAAAAGGGAGTTTTTCCTTCCCACTGTAGCCAAGTGCTTGCTCACAGGGGGTCGTTTTGACCGTTGGGGTTTTACATAATTATTGTATGGCCTTGCCTTACAATATAAAGCGCCTTGGGGCAACTGTTTGTTGTGATTTGGCGCTATATAAAAAAATTGATTGATTGATTGATTGATAATCCTGACAGACCTGTAGTAACTCTGCTGATGAATGGAGTCTATGGCCTGGTTTGTGCCTTTTGCACAAACCAATCTTGCCACGAAGTTTCTTTAAATGGGCTGCAGTATTGAGCCATGGTCTTTGCCATGCCTCAATAGAGGGGATGGTTGGACTGGTTAATCATGATTTAAACGTTAACATTTAACGAGAGCTCTTGATGCTGTCTATTATGGAGCTCTGAGGTTCATTACTGGCCTCAGAGCTCTTACACATCACTGTATTCTTTATGCTCGTGTTGGTTGGTCCTCCTTGGCATTTCGTAGGCTTAGGCATTTGTATTTACTCATCTATAAATGTTTACTTGGTCAGCTTCCTGGTTACTTAAGGATGTATATTTGTCAGAAATGTATTGGTTCCTATCAACTTCGTTCTGCCGACCGTTTTTTATTGTCAGTCCCAAAGGTCCGGTCAGAGCTGGGAAAGAAGGGCTTTCAGTTTGCTGCACCCTCTGCATGGAACCTTTTACAGAATGACCTAAAACTGAGGGAGCTGGTCTCCTTAGAATCTTTTAAAGGACTTTTAAATGACAGAGATGCTGGCACATTGACATGTAGTTGTTTTAACTGATTTTTTTTTTTTTTTTTTTTTTTTTTTTATTATTATTATATTGTAAAAATGTGTTGTTTTTGAATTTTTATACTGAAACTTTTCCATTGGCTGGTAATTGTTTATTCTGTATGTGTGGTGGAATGCTGAAATTGACACGTAACTTTGCTGCCTGTCTTGGCCAGGACGCTCTTGTAAAAGAGATTTTTAATCTCAATGAGTCTCTTTTCCTGATTAAATAAAGGTTTAATAATAATATAGTAAATGGGTAGAAATATCAGAACCTCCATGACCAGTGAAAGATCAAGGACCGAGACGTCGCCCGGTATGGCGGAGCCGGGGTCCCACCCTGGAGCCAGGCCTGGGGCTCGCGCGCGAGCACCTGGTGGTTGGGCCTTAGCCCATGGGGCCCAGCCGGGCTCAGCCCGAAGGAGCAACGTGGGCCTGCCCTCCTGTGGGTTCACCACCTGCAGAGCGGGCATGGGGGTCAGGTGCAGAGAGGACTGGGTGGCGGTCGAGGGCGGGTGGCCCGGAGGCCCGGTCCATGCTCACAGCCCCTGGCTGTTGGGACGTGGAATGTCACCTCGCTGGGGGGCAATGAGCCTGAGCTTGTGCGGGAGGTTGAGAGATGCCGACTAGAGATAGTCGGGCTCACCTCCACGCACAGCATGGGCTCTGGTACCCAACTCCTGGAGAGGGGCTGGACGCTTCATTTTTCTGGCATTGCCCACGGGGAGAGGCGGAGAGCTGGGGTTGCATTGCTTATGGCTCCCCAGCTCAGTCGCCATGTGTTGGAGTTCACGCCGGTGAACGAGAGGGTCGCGTCCCTACGCCTTCGGGTCGGGGACAGGTCTCTCACCGTTGTCTCGGCCTATGGGCCGAGTGGCAGTGCAGAGTACCCGACCTTCCTGGAGTCCCTGGGAGGGGTACTAGATAGCGCTCCGACTGGGGACTCCATTGTTCTCCTGGGGGATTTCAACGCCCATGTGGGCGGCGACAGTGAGACCTGGAGGGGGGTGATCGGGAAGCATGGCCTCCCCGATCTGAACCCGAGTGGTGTTCAGTTGTTGGACTTCTGTGCTAGTCACAGTTTGTCCATCATGAACACCATGTTCGAGCACAAGGGTGTCCATTAGTGCATGTGGCACGAGGACACCCTGAGCCGGAGGTCGATGATCGACTTTGTAGTCGTATCATCTGACCTTCGGCCACGTGTTTCGGACACTCGAGTAAAGAGAGGGGCAGAGCTGTCGACCGATCACCACCTGGTGGTGAGTTGGATCCGCTGGGAGGGGAGGAAGCCGGTCAGACCTGGCAGGCCCAAACGTATCGTAAGGGTCTGCTGGGAACAACTGGTGGAACCCTCTGTCAGCGAGGTCTTCAACTTCCACCTCCGGGAAGCTTCTCCCAGATCCCAGGGGAGGTTGGAGACATGGAGTCCGAGTGGACCATGTTCTCCACCTCCATTGTTGATGCGGCCGCTCGTAGCTGTGGTCGCAAGGTCTCTGGTGCATGTCGCAGCGGCAATCCCCGAACCCGGTGGTGGACACCAGAAGAAGGGATGCCATCAAGCTGAAGGAGTCCTACTTATCTTTGTTGGTAGGTGGGACCCCAGAGGCAGCA
The DNA here is from genome assembly GCF_902500255.1 of Thalassophryne amazonica. Lineage (NCBI taxonomy): Eukaryota > Metazoa > Chordata > Actinopteri > Batrachoidiformes > Batrachoididae > Thalassophryne > Thalassophryne amazonica. The sequence goes on along the minus strand of NW_022986259.1, from coordinate 384,735 downwards.
GACAGGTACTGGCAGGCCAAGCGTGCCGCAGCCTGTATGGTCGCAGAGGCAAAAACTCAGGTCTGGGAGGAGTTCAGGAAGGCTATGGAGGGGGACTATCGGTCGGCCTGAAGAGATTCTGGCAAACCGTCCGTAAACAGTGCCGGTGGAGAGCTGTTGACCCTGACTGGGGATGTTGTTGGGCGGTGGAAGGAGTACTTTGAGGATCTCCTCAATCCCATCGTCATGTCTTCTGAAGAGGAAGCAGAGACTGGGGACCCAGAGGCAGACTCATCCATTACCCAGGCAGAAGTCACTGAGGTGGTTAGAAAGCTCCTCTGAGTCAAGGCTCCTGGGGTGGATGAAATCCGTCCTGAGTACCTTAAGTCTCTGGATGTTGTGGGACTGTCTTGGCTGACATGCCTCTGCAACATCGCGTGGCGATCGGGGACAGTGCCTCTGGATTGGCAGACCGGGGTGGTGGTCCCAATGTTTAAGAAGGGGGACCGGAGGGTGTGTTCCAACTATAGGGGGATCACACTCCTCAGCCTCCCCAGTAAGGTCTGTTCCAGAGTACTGGAGAGGAGAATTCGACCGATGGTCGAACCTCGGATTCAGGAGGAGCAGTGTGGTTTTCGTCCTAGTTGCGGCACACTGGACCAGCTCTACACGCTCCATCGGGTGCTCGAGGGTTCATGGGAGTTCACCCAACCAGTCCACATGTGTTTTGTGGATCTGGAGAAGGCGTTCGACCGTGTCCCTCGGGACACCCTGTGGGGAGTGCTCCGGGAGTACGGGGTCCGGGGTCCTTTGCTAAGGGCTATCCGGTCCCTGTACGACCGCAGCAGGAGCTTGGTTCGCATTGCCGGTAGTAAGTCAAACCTGTTTCCAGTGCATGTTGGCCTCCGCCAGGGCTGCCCTTTGTCACCGGTTCTGTTCATTTTTTTTATGGACAGAATTTCTAGGTGCAGCCAGGGTGTAGAGGGGGTCTGGTTTGGGAACCACAGAATCTCGTCTCTGCTGTTTGCGGATGATGTGGTTCTGTTGACTTCATCAAATCAGGACCTTCAGCGTGCACTGGGGCGGTTTGCAGCCGAGTGTGAGGCGTCCAGGATGAAAATCGGCACCTCCAAATCCGAGGCCATGGTTCTCGACCGGAAAAAGGTGCTTTGTCCTCTTCAGGTCGGTGGAGTGTCCTTGCCTTAAGTGGAGGAGTTTAAGTATCTCGGGGTCTTGTTCACAAGTGAGGGACAGATGGAGCGTGAGATCGATAGCGGTCGCTGTATCGGACCGTCGTGGTGAAGAGAGAGCTGAGTAGGGGGGCAAAGCTCTCGATTTGCCGATCGATCTACGTTCCAATCCTCACCTATGGTCATGAGATTTGGCTCATGACCGAAAGAACGAGATCGCGGGTACAAGCGGCCGAGATGAGTTTCCTCCGCAGGGTGGCTGGGCGCTCCCTTAGAGATAGGGTGAGGAGCTCGGTCACTCGGGAGGAGCTCGGAGTCGAGCCACTGCTCCTCCACGTCGAAAGGAGTCAGTTGAGGTAGCTCAGGCATCTTTTCCAGATGCCCCCTGGACGCCTCGCTGGAGAGGTGTTCCGGGCACGTCCCATTGGGAGGAGGAAGACCCGGGGAAGACCCAGGACACGCTGGAAAGATTACATCTCTCGGCTGGCTTGGGAACGCCTTGGGGTTCCCCAGAGGAGCTGGGGGAGGTGTGTGTGGATCAGGAGGTCTGGGCGGCTTTGCTTGAGCTGCTGCCCCCGCGACCCGACTCCGGATAAAGTGGAAGAAAATGGATGGATGGATGGATGGATGGATGGATGGATGGATGGATGGATGGGTAGAAATATTCCCTGTTAAACATGCAGATGCTCCGACAGTGGTGAAGATTCTCTGTAGAGATAGAATCCCAAGACATGGGATACCTGAGACATTATACAGTGATAACGGCTCACATTTTGTAAATAAAATCATTCTATATTTAACAGATCACTTAAGAATAAATGCAAAAACATACTGTGCTTATCACCCTTAAAGTGCAGGTTTAGTGGAAAGAACAAATGACACAATTAAGAATAAGCTAAAAAAAAAGTGCATGGAAGAAACAGGGAAAAACTGGATTTATTGTTTAGATTTAGTGAAATTGTACATGCATGTAACGCCTACTTTAGAAACTGGGCTTACGCCATTTGAAATTCTGTATGGCAGGCCCTACAGGTTACCTGACTTAAAGGCAATAACAGGGCCTGAGAGTGAAAGTGAGGGATTAGTTGATTATATGAGATGAGTGTTGTCCCACAAAGATGTAATACACCATCATCATCAATTTTATTTATATAGCGCCAAATCACAACAAACGGTTGCCCCAAGGCGCTTTATATTGTAAGGCAAGGCCATACAATAATTACGTAAAAACCCCAAAGGTCAAAACGACCCCCTGTGAGCAAGCACTTGGCGACAGTGGGAAGGAAAAACTCCCTTTTAACAGGAAGAAACCTCCAGCAGAACCAGGCTGAACACAAACAAGCCTAATCTTAAAAGTAGAGAGGGTGTCTGTCTCCCTGATCCGAATTGGGAGCTGGTTCCACAGGAGAGGAGCCTGAAAGCTGAAGGCTCTGCCTCCCATTCTACTCTTACAAACCCTAGGAACTACAAGTAAGCCTGCAGTCTGAGAGCGAAGCGCTCTATTGGGGTGATATGGTACTATGAAGTCCCTAAGATAAGATGGGACCTGATTATTCAAAATCTTATAAGTAAGAAGAAGAATTCTAGAATTAACAGGGAGCCAATGAAGAGAGGCCAATATGGGTGAGATATGCTCTCTCCTTCTAGTCCCGTCAGTACTCTAGCTGCAGCATTTTGAATTAACTGAAGGCTTTTCAGGGAACTTTTTGGACAACCTGATAATAATGAATTACAATAGTCCAGCCTAGAGGAAATAAATGCATGAATTAGTTTTTCAGCATCACTCTGAGACAAGACCTTTCTAATTTTAGAGATATTGCGTAATTGCAAAAAAGCAGTCCTACATATTTGTTTAATATGCGCTTTGAATGACATATCCTGATCAAAAATGACTCCAAGATTTCTCACAGTATTACTAGAGGTCAGGGTAATGCCATCCAGAGTAAGGATCTGGTTAGACACCATGTTTCTAAGATTTGTGGGGCCAAGTACAATAACTTCAGTTTTATCTGAGTTTAAAAGCAGGAAATTAGAGGTCATCCATGTCTTTATGTCTGTAAGACAATCCTGCAGTTTAGCTAATTGGTGTGTGTCCTCTGGCTTCATGGATAGATAAAGCTGGGTATCATCTGCGTAGCAATGAAAACTTAAGCAATGCCGTCTAATAATACTGCCTAAGGGAAGCATGTATAAAGTGAATAAAATTGGTCCTAGCACAGAACCTTGTGGAACTCCATAATTAACTTTCTATCTATTAGATAAATATGATTCAAACCACCGCAGCGCAGTGCCTTTAATACCTATGGCATGCTCTAATCTCTGTAATAAAATTTTATGGTCAACAGTATCAAAAGCAGCACTGAGGTCTAACAGAACAAGCACAGAGATGAGTCCACTGTCTGAGGCCATAAGAAGATCATTTGTAACCTTCACTAATAATGTTTCTGTACTATGATGAATTCTAAAACCTGACTGAAACTCTTCAAATAGACCATTCCTCTGCAGATGATCAGTTAGCTGTTTTACAACTACCCTTTCAAGACTTTTTGAGAGAAAAGGAAGGTTGGAGATTGGCCTATAATTAGCTAAGATAGCTGGGTCAAGTGATGGCTTTTTAAGTAATGGTTTAATTACTGCCACCTTAAAAGCCTGTGGTACATAGTCAACTAATAAAGATAGATTGATCATATTTAAGATCGAAGCATTAAATAATGGTAGGGCTTCCTTGAGCAGCCTGGTAGGAATGGGGTCTAATAGACATGTTGATGGTTTGGATGAAGTAACTAATGAAAATAACTCAGACAGAACAATCGGAGAGAAAGAGTCTAACCAAATAACGATACGTCTTTGGGATGGTTATGAGTAATTTTTTCTCTAATAGTTAAAATTTTATTAGCAAAGAAAGTCATGAAGTCATTACTAGTTAAACTTAAAGGAATACTCGGCTCAATAGAGCTCTGACTCTTTGTCAGCCTGGCTACAGTGCTGAAAAGAAACCTGGGGTTGTTCTTATTTTCTTCAATTAGTGATGAGTAGTAAGATGTCCTAGCTTTACGGAGGGGTTTTTTATAGAGCAACAGACTTTTTCCAGGCTAAGTGAAGATCTTCTAAATTAGTGAGACGCCATTTCCTCTCCAACTTACGGGTTATCTGCTTTAAGCTGCGAGTTTGTGAGTTATACCACGGAGTCAGGCACTTCTGATTTAAAGCTCTCTTTTTCAGAGGAGCTACAGCATCCAAAGTTGTCTTCAATGAGGATGTAAAACTATTGACGCGATACTCTATCTCACTTACAGAGTTTAGGTAGCTACTCTGCACTGTGTTGGTATATGGCATTAGAGAACATAAAGAAGGAATCATATCCTTAAACCTAGTTACAGCGCTTTCTGAAAGACTTCTAGTGTAATGAAACTTATTCCCCACTGCTGGGTAGTCCATCAGAGTAAATGTAAATGTTATTAAGAAATGATCAGACAGAAGGGAGTTTTCAGGGAATACTGTTAAGCCTTCAATTTCCATACCATAAGTCAGAACAAGATCTAAGATATGATTAAAGTGGTGGGTGGACTCATTTACATTTTGAGCAAAGCCAATTGAGTCTAATAATAGATTAAATGCAGTGTTGAGGCTGTCATTCTCAGCATCTGTGTGGATGTTAAAATCGCCCACTATAATTATCTTATCTGAGCTAAGCACTAAGTCAGACAAAAGGTCTGAAAATTCACAGAGAAACTCACAGTAACGACCAGGAGGACGATAGATAACATCGTCGTACACGCTAACAAGATGCCAGACTCTCCTGTTTCTGCGCAGGATGCTGAAAATTCTATCCAGATTGGCCATTGGGTGCTGATAAAGGCCATTAAGAGAAAGAACTGGTCATCTCCAAAGTGGGAAGGTCCATTCCAAGTACTGCTGACCATATCTACTGCAGTGAGGACTGCAGAAAGGCCATCTTGGGTGCATCTATCCGACTGCAAAAGATAAAGATATCTGAAAGATACTGAAAGGGACAAAGCAGACGACGTGTAACGTGTCGGCTGATGACCTGTATAGGTCCAGCAATGGCTGGAAGCATGTCCGTCCCTCCATAGAATTAGGACAACCACCAAGAGAAGGTGACCAGAGTGTGATCAAGGGCGAGATAAAGATAAAGCTGCACCAGAAAAGGAATTTAAGCCAATCCAGAGTCCTGACGCAGACTAGTTGCTCGAGGAGAAAAGCAGACGAGAAACCGGTTAAAACCGAGGAGAGTCCTATCAACACAAGCCAGAATGAGAAGTAGACGGACTACAGGCTTGAAATAGAGCAAAAGAAGTAGACCAGACCAGACCAGGATGAGAAGCAGACGAAATCCTGTTCCATTTCTGTGTACCTGTGTTTAGGAAACATCAAGAACAGGACAAAGTACATAACACATTATTGTACTTCCAACTGCAGCATGCCTTACACATACTGATATAGTACAGATTTATGCACCACCTCCGTAGGAAAACAACATAAAAAGAGTTCCTGATTCCCTCAGTCTCCTAGCCCAGAACTGCTGAACTGAAATCCTGAACTGTCACCAAAGAAAGAAGACATCTATTTTCCAAGAGAGAAGAAAAAAAAAACAAAATAAAAAGAGAGGTATTACGGAACTGTTCCAGCCATGGAAAGATTTGCCGCCAGAGCGGGGTGTGAGGCTCACACCTTGCTGCTATTATTGCCATAATTGTGGCATCCACTGTTTGGTGGTATGAGAAAATTTTTAAACAAAGTGATAACTCAAACCAGAAGCGAGTAAGCCCGCAATCGAGTTTTGAGTGGATGTTTGATGCTCCACGTAACCCATACCAGATGAACATGTGGTACAGGTATGCTACGTTCTTAGCCAATTGTTATGTGTGCTCTTTGATGCCTGTTTCTGCAGCACACCCACGCATAAAACCACTGCCATTTCTCAATGTTAGTCTTCTGTTTCCGCATGTGTTAATGTCAGCAATCAGTCCCATGCTACATATGCTACTTAATCTGTCAGTCCAACAACACATGGGCTCCTACATAACCACTGAGGCACCAAAGAATATATCATTTAAAAATGTATTATCTGCAGAAGGATAACTTGATGCACCCATACACACTAATCTTTTCCTTGATCCCAGAGCTCGCCTCACCTGTTGGGAAAGATAGCTAAGCCGCTGTGTGAGATCATTTTGGGGCCATGTACTCACCTGCCCAATGGGAGCTTCAACAATACCCAGGCTCCTGGCGAAGGCAAATGTGCAGACGACTTCCGGGTACCTGATCCGATGGAAACATCTGCCCGGGTAGACATGTGGCTCTCCCAACAGGATGGACAGGCAGATGTGCCCCAATAACCACCTTTCAGCATTCCTACATCGTAGCCGCTCACCTCTCGAACAGTCATCACTCTAAGCATGACTTGGCCCGGTCAGGACGCGAAGCTGTGGTCTATGGACCAGAAAGTCCTGCTGTCACTCTTCCCCTGGTTAGGAGTGGGCAAGGTGATGCTACGGTGGAAACTCTAAACTATCAATTTAACCACTTTGTGAACTCTACTGTTGAGGCTCTTACAGGCATAAGGGCAGAGTTGTCAGCTCTGAGGATGATGGAAATGCAAGACCGAATGGTTTTGGATCAATTAACTGCGGCCTCAGGTGGAGTGTGTGCCATGGTGGGGGAAAGCTGTTGTACATTCATCCCAGACAATGATGATGGGGGTTTAATAGGTCTGGCCATTCAAAATTTAACAATGTTGAGAAATACTCTGAGTAAGGATTTCATTACAGATAATAGCTGGTCCTCATCGCTCTTTTCTGGGTCATGGTACCACATCCTGTTAAAACTACTTACCCCAGTTATTGTACTGTTGGGCCCGAGTGTTATGATTTGCTGCATAATTCCACTTATACGATCATTGTCTAGCTTGTATTGTTGCTGGTGACTTCAACCAAGCGTGTTTAAAGACTGTGCTCCCTAAGTTTGTCCAGTACGTCAAGTGTGCCAGCAGAGGGGAAAATACTTTGGACTATTGTTTACTCAAACATTAAATACACGTACAAAGTCACTCCCCTCCCCCATCTGGCTGGATCAGACCATCTTTGCCTGTCCCTCACCCCCACCTACACCCCCCTGCTGTGGCGAACAAAGCCACCACGAAAGACAATCCAAACCTGGCCTGAGGGAGTGCTCTCCCAGCTACAGGACTGCTTCTCACGAACTGTATGGGATTTCTTTTCCAGCCACAACCTGCAGGAGTACACTGACACCGTACTGTCCTACATTTAGAACTGTGTTGACACTGTCACCGTCAACAAAAGGGTCAGGGTTTTTCCAAACCAGAAGCCCTGGATGAACAACGCAGTCCAGTCCCTATTAAAAAGCCTCAACACCGCCTTTAAATCAGGGGACAGGGCCCTGTACAGCGCAGCCAGGTCCGATCTGAAAAGAGGCACCAGAGAGGCCAAGGCTGCCTACTCAATTTCTAACATTTTACAAGACCATTGCACATGTTTTTAATAATGTATAGCTTAATTCTTAACATTTTCTGTTTCATTGTTGTTGTTTCTGCAGTTGTTTTACTGTATGTTTTTCACTGTTGTATGTGTACTGTGAATCTCTGTTTTTCTCTCCTGCTGTTGTGCTGTCTCTTGACCAGGTCATCATTGTAAATGAGAAAGTGTTCTCAATTGACTTAGAAAGAAGAAAAAGATAGAGTAAATAAGAAAAAGATAGTGGACCACTTCGCTGTCAACAACCCTAGAAGGAATGTGGCAGGGAATAAATCAAGTATTCAACTACAGAAGCAGCAACCCAGGAAATGCTAGGTCTGACTCCTCGCTGGCAGAGGAGCTGAACCGCTTCTTTGCCTGCTTCAAAGCAGACAGACCAGCAGCAACTCCACACCCATCACCCTCCAGCACTAGCACGCTAACACTTAAGGAACATGAAGTGAGACGTGTGCTGAAGGCGGTGAACCCCAGGAAGGTGGCCAGCCCTGATGGTGTACCTGGAAAGGTACTCAAATCGTGTGCTGACTAGGGATGGGTATTGATAAGATTTTATCAATATTGATGCCATTATGGATTCCGCTTATTGATCCGATTCCTTATCGATGCCTCTTGTGGATTTTCTGTGTACTAAAAGTAGGCTTTACAGGTTTTCTATGTCAACATTCAACATTTTGGATCCTTGATCTCTGGACATAAATAAAATAAATAAAATCTGTAGTTTTTGTCCAAAGCATTTCCTTTTAGACATTTTGGCATGAATATCTCTCCGTACTTCTGAGCTGAGCTCAGCCGGCTGCTGCACGTCAGCGCAGGACGTCTCATTTTGGGAGGAAAAAAACGTTTTGATCGATTGCAGTTTGTTTGTATTACATTTGGAAAGAGGTGTCATTTAATTTAAACAGTGTTTCACTTTGAAGTTATTAATTCTGACTGGATTCTATCGTTCTAACTTGACTCGGCAGAGAGCCGCGCAGCGTTTGGGGCTGTGTGAACGGAACGGAGGACAATTCTCGTTTCTTTCTCCCAACAAGACATGAGTCCCAGTTAGTGACTTTAATCTGCACAAACGTGACTCACGATTGACATATTCAGGGATGAAAGTGATGAAAAACAAAAAAAGCTGAAACCCAAAATTATCCCCCAACACCACCTGCATGAAAATGTTTGAATTCTAGAAGCTCTGAAATGCAATCTGGGACTATTCCAGACAATAAACTGCAGTGAGTGCAGCATCCATTTAGTGAGAAAAAAAAAAAACTTTCCTTATTCAAATTTATTCCAGTAGTATTCTGCTCTTACTAGGATGCAGCAGTTTTCTAGTTTGGCAGATAGTTCTGGAAGAAATCAGTGAAGAAATTAACACAATGAAAATATGGTTTGACTGAAACAAACTTTCATTAAACTTCAATAAGACAGGGATGAAATGGAGGTGTGTGAGTCACGAGGTGTTCACAGGAAACAGTTATTTCTTTATCATATACCTATAAATGATACGCCAATATGATTGGATAAAACACTAAAGAATAAATAGCAATACACCCTTGTGATATTTTTCGCGGACCGGTAATATTTTTCAAACCACCCGAGTAAGTGAATGTCGCCTTGGTAATCAGCCAATCCATACATATGTTGTGACGTCACGGCATGTGCGATCCTAGATACCTAGATAGTCTTACACACCTCTCTGCAGCTTCTCTCCCCCTGCCATCCCCTCATTACCCCATCCCCGTAGAGACGGTGCCTGCTCCCAGACCACCAATAACCAGCAAAAATCTATTTAAGCATAAAAATTCAAAAAGAAAAAATAATGTAGCACCTTCAACTGCACCACAGACTAAAACAGTTAAATGTGGTCTATTAAACATTAGGTCTCTCTCTTCTAAGTCCCTGTTAGTAAATGATATAATAATTGATCAACATATTGATTTATTCTGCCTTACAGAAACCTGGTTACAGCAGGATGAATATGTTAGTTTAAATGAGTCAACACCCCCGAGTCACACTAACTGTCAGAATGCTCGTAGCACGGGCCGGGGCAGAGGATTAGCGGCAATCTTCCACTCCAGCTTATTAATTAAAGACCCAGACAGAGCTTTAAGTCATTTGAAAGCTTGACTTTTAGTGTTTGAGTTTTTCAGAGTTAGACCTGAAAAGTTTACACACACACAGAAATGATCACCCAGGAGAGACTGAATTTCTTAATCCTGTACAGGAGAGAACAAACAAGAAGTTCCTTCAGAAAGAACTGTCGTCCGTCCTAAAGGTCCCGCCCATTGCCTCTCCTATTTATTGAATATCGTTGCATATAGGAATGATGATATCACAACACAATGGAAAGACACAAAGCCTGGTCTTACACTGATATGAGCCCTGTCTCCTAAGCTTTCCATAACAATGTCAGGTTGCCATGCTCTCCTTCAAGGCTGAACCATTAATCAAAAGTACACATCTGTGATTAGTTAATCATGACCCCAGCCTACCAGTCTGACATTCTAGATAAACAATCTGCACATTGAATGGTCACTTGCTCAATGCATATGATTGCTTTTGCCACTAAGTAATTATTTAGAGGAATAATGGTACATGAACTTTCACACATGCATATACGTATATATAAAAATAGAGAACAGAAATCAAAGACATGATTACAGAGAGTATATCAAAGTGAAGACATTAATATTTGATAATACATATATTGACAATATAGAGAAAAACCCTGTCATTCTTCCCCCCTGTTTATCCAAATTAATATCTACACGTCTAACATTATCATTGTAGAAATATCAAAAACTTACAGTGTACCTAACCACCCGTTTTCCCTGTCGGGACGCGTTGACATAATTCAGTCTCCAATAACAATAACGCAACATAGTAATGGTCCAGCAATAAGCCATCAATTGTGGTGGAAATCATCCGTTGAGCCACTGATCAAGCAAGAGGACTCATACAACAAATCATAACACATAGTTAGTCAGTTCAGTGGTTTCCATCAGATACATACCCGTAGAACACCATTTCTTTGTATAAATATTTAAAGTGATTGATATTTGGACATCATTGGAGTTTCTCAGGTAGCTTATTCCAATTGTTAAGGCCACAAACGGAGACATAGAAGCATTTCCTGGTCGTCCTTGCGCCCACAGCTTTAAAATGATACAAATCCCTTAAATTATATATTCCTTCTCTTGCATAAAATATCCTTGAATTCTGAAAGGTACTTGCTTATGTTTTACTTTATACATCAATGGAACAGTCTTAAATTAAATCATGTCATGGAGTTTTAAAATCTTTGATTTAATAAACGGTGGATTGGTATGATCCCGATAACCTGCATCATGAATTATTCTTAATCCTCTTTCTTTTTTTTTCTGTCTCTAAGGTTGAATAATGGTTGTACTGCAGTGTTGTAGTTATTGCCCTATACGTCAGCACCATAAGTCAAGGCGCAATCAGAGTGCAAGACAGAGTATGTAGTGCTTTCTCTTGACTATGTTGGATATGTGCTGTCTAGTTGATCCTGACATCGATGACCACCCCTAACGACTTGTTCTCTCTGACAGGTTCTACATTTACTCCCTGTATGTTTAACTGTATTTGTTCATCCTTTTTATAGTTTTCAGATAACCTGTATGTTTAACTGTATTTGTTCATCCTTTTTATAGTTTTCAGATAACATTTTAGTTTTTTAGACCAACTTAGTGACAGTTTGTTCATATCAAATTGAACCAACTTCAGCTGTATCATCTTTGATCCCAGATCATCTAATAATTGTTACGAATTATCTCCTGAACTAAATGAGTTCGTATCATCTGTAACTTCACTCTCTAAACACATCTGAGACTTTACATAAATCATTGATATACAATATGCATAACTTATAACTTTGGTGCCTACACAGAACCCTGATTAACTCCACAAACTCTATGTGTTTATTAATCGCTTCTATTGCACCTTAACCTATATTGACTATCATTAAGCAGGTTGCGTTGTACAATAACCTGTTATTGCAAAGTTTTTCTGCTGGTTTTGAGAAGACACATGCATATAGTTAGTAAAGATGCTTGTCACCAAATTTGAATAAATGTATCCCTTCCTTCTGGTCTGAATTATAACATGGTTCATATTTTTTTTCATACCACCACACAGTAAACGCCACAATCACAGCAATAATTGTCAAAATCATCATCAGGGTGCGCAGTTTGCAGCCTACTCGGACAGCAAAGCTCTCCATAGCTAAAACAGTATTTTTAATAACCAGTTGCTATGTCCCTCTCAATCTCTCTCTCTCTCTCTTTTTTTTTTTTTCATCCCCAGGGGCAGGGAGAGAGGGAGAGACAACAGTTCTGGTTTTGAAGATGTCTTCTTTCTTTGGTGACAGTTCAAAAAGGTTCAATTTGTCTGGGCTTAGGGGCTGAAGGTGACAGTTCACAGTCTCAGTTCTGCTCAGCAAGGGACTGAGGGAATCTGGAACTCTTTTTATGTTAGTTCCCTTCAGTTGTAGTGCATAAATCTGTACTATCATCAGTATGTGTAAAGCATGTTGCAAGTGGAATTAAAATAATGTGTCATGTACTCTGTCCTGTGCCCTGTTCTTGGTGTTTTCTTTAAACACAGGTGCACAGGGATAGAACAGGATTGTCTCCCGTTCTCAAAGATGCAGTTTCGTCTGCTTCTTTTCTCCTGGTCTGATCATGTCAGTGCTCTTATTTCAAGCCTGTAGTACGTCTGCTTCTAATCCTGGATTACGTGGACAGGATTCTCCTCAGTTGTAGCTGGTTTCTCATCTGCTTCAGGACCTTGGCACCTGCTTCAACCTCTGGTCTTTGTTCACTCCTGGTCACTCTCTGTCTCTGTTGTGATGCGCTTCCAGCTGTTACTGGGCCTATAGGCCATCAGCCGACACTGTTACACGTCGCTCCCCTTGTCTTGCTCGGGATCTTTCAGGTATCTTTGTCTTTTACAGTGGAATAGATGCACCCAAGATGACCTTTCTGCAATTTTCACGGCAGTGGGGGTGGTCAGTAGCATCTGGAATGGACCTTCCCACCTTGGAGATGACCAGTTCTTCCTCTTAATAGTCTTTATCAGCATCCAGTCATTGATCTGGTTCTGTTTCTCAGGGTCCTGCACAGAAATAGGAGCGCCTTAAAAGCCTGTGGTACATAGCCAACTAACAAAGATAGATTGATCACATTTAAGATCGAAGCATTAAATAATGGTAGGGCTTCCTTGAGCAGCCTGGTAGGAATGGGGTCTAATAAACATGTTGATGGTTTGGATGAAGTAACTAATGAAAATAACTCAGACAGAACAATCGGAGAGAAAGAGTCTAACCAAATACCGGCATCACTGAAAGCAGCCAAAGATAACGATACGTCTTTGGGATGGTTATGAGTAATTTTTTCTCTAATAGTTAACATTTTGTTAGCAAAGAAAGTCATGAAGTCATTACTAGTTAAAGTTAATGGAATACTCAGCTCAATAGAGCTCTGACTCTTTGTCAGCCTGGCTACAGTGCTGAAAAGAAACCTGGGGTTGTTCTTATTTTCTTCAATTAGTGATGAGTAGAAAGATGTCCTAGCTTTACGGAGGGCTTTTTTATAGAGCAACAGACTCTTTTTCCAGGCTAAGTGAAGATCTTCTAAATTAGTGAGACGCCATTTCCTCTCCAACTTACGGGTTATCTGCTTTAAGCTACGAGTTTGTGAGTTATACCACGGAGTCAGGCACTTCTGATTTAAAGCTCTCTTTTTTAGAGGAGCTACAGCATCCAAAGTTGTCTTCAATGAGGATGTAAAACTATTGACGAGATACTCTATCTCCCTTACAGAGTTTAGGTAGCTACTCTGCACTGTGTTGGTATATGGCATTAATCATATCCTTAAACCTAGTTACAGTGCTTTCTGAAAGACTTCTAGTGTAATGAAACTTATTCCCCACTGCTGGGTAGTCCATCAGAGTAAATGTAAATGTTATTAAGAAATGATCAGACAGAAGGGAGTTTTCAGGGAATACTGTTAAGTCTTCTATTTCCATACCATAAGTCAGAACAAGATCTAAGATATGATTAAAGTGGTGGGTGGACTCATTTACTTTTTGAGCAAAGCCAATAGAGTCTAATAATAGATTAAATGCAGTGTTGAGGCTGTCATTCTCAGCATCTATGTGGATGTTAAAATCGCCCACTATAATTATCTTATCTGAGCTAAGCACTAAGTCAGACAAAAGGTCTGAAAATTCACAGAGAAACTCACAGTAACGACCAGGTGGACGATAGATAATAACAAATAAAACTGGTTTTTGGGACTTCCAATTTGGATGGACAAGACTAAGAGTCAAGCTTTCAAATGAATTAAAGCTCTGTCTGGGTTTTTGATTAATTAATAAGCTGGAATGGAAGATTGCTGCTAATCCTCCACCCCGGCCCGTGCTACGAGCATTCTGACAGTTAGTGTGACTCGGGGGTGTTGACTCATTTAAACTAACATATTCATCCTGCTGTAACCAGGTTTCTGTAAGGCAGAATAAATCAATATGTTGATCAATTATTATATCATTTACCAACAGGGACTTAGAAGAGAGAGACCTAATGTTTAATAGACCACATTTAACTGTTTTAGTCTGTGGTGCAGTTGAAGGTGCTATATTATTTTTTCTTTTTGAATTTTTATGCTTAAATAGATTTTTGCTGGTTATTGGTAGTCTGGGAGCAGGCACCGTCTCTACGGGGATGGGGTAATGAGGGGATGGCAGGGGGAGAGAAGCTGCAGAGAGGTGTGTAAGACTACAACTCTGCTTCCTGGTCCCAACCCTGGATAGTCACGGTTTGGAGGATTTAAGAAAATTGGCCAGATTTCTAGAAATGAGAGCTGCTCCATCCAAAGTGGGATGGATGCCGTCTCTCCTGACAAGACCAGGTTTTCCCCAGAAGCTTTGCCAATTATCTATGAAGCCCACCTCATTTTTTGGACACCACTCAGACAGCCAGCAATTCAAGGAGAACATGCGGCTAAACATGTCACTCCCAGTCTGATTGGGGAGGGGCCCAGAGAAAACTACAGAGTCCGACATTGTTTTTGCAAAGTTACACACCGATTTAATGTTAATTTTAGTGACCTCCGATTGGCGTAACCGGGTGTCATTACTGCCGACGTGAATTACAATCTTACCAAATTTACGCTTAGCCTTAGCCAGCAGTTTCAAATTTCCTTCAATGTCGCCTGCTCTGGCCCCCGGAAGACAATTGACTATGGTTGCTGGTGTCGCTAACTTCACATTTCGCAAAACAGAGTCGCCAATAACCAGAGTTTGATCCTCGGCGGGTGTGTCGTCGAGTGGGGAAAAACGGTTAGAGATGTGAACGGGTTGACAGTGTACACGGGGCTTCTGTTTAGGGCTACGCTTCCTCCTCACAGTCACCCAGTCAGCCTGCTTTCCCGGCTGCTCGGGATCTGCCAGGGGGTAACTAACGGCGGCTAAGCTACCTTGGTCCGCACCGACTACAGGGGCCTGGCTAGCTGTAGAATTTTCCACGGTGCGGAGCCGAGTCTCCAATTCGCCCAGCCTGGCCTCCAAAGCTACGAATAAGCTACACTTATTACAAGTACCGTTAATCTTACCTATGTGTTGTCGTGTGCGTGTATATGAAAGTATATTGTTTCTGCATGTCTTTAACTCGTAATGATTACAGGTTTGGTTTTCTTTCAGTCATGTTTTAAGCTGTGTCTTGAATAAAGCAAATGTGGGGCTGAACCTGATTGTCTTTGGCAGAGTATTCCATGTGCTACTACCCCTAATACAGAGTACATTTTGAGCAAAGACAGTTTTTCTAAATTTGATCTCGCAATCACACCTAGCGGAGGATCTGGTGTTAATTTCATTGTTACTTTTCCTGTTAATATTGTTCCTCAGAGGGGGTGGGGCCAAATTGTGTATGGACCTGTACACAGCACAACACATTTTAAAGAGCATGAAATTCTCAAAACTTAAAAGCTTATATTTTTCTAGATTGGACGGTGATGAGAAATCTTTTTTGGTCCAATATTTTTATGGCTTTTTTGTACAATTGTTCTACTGGTTTCAGTACAGTTGTTCCTGCAAAGGACCATGTTGTAATGCAATACTCTATATGTGACATGAAGTGTAAGTAAGATTTGGCCGCATCTATTGTAATAAACGGTCTTATCTGTTTAAAATTAGATCGATTGAACTTTACAGTGTGATTTTACCTTTTTGATACGTTTTTTGAATGTAAGATTTGGGTCTAATATCACTCAGAGATATTTGAATTGGTTCACAAGCACAGTTCTTCCCCTTCCAAGAAAACATGGGATCTGGCTAACTTAATTGGTCTTTTGGTGAACATCATACATACAGTTTTTTGGTCTTCAGCAGAAGACAATTTTTATGTAGTCATTTGTGTATTTTACATAGTGCATTTGTGAGGTCTACAGATATTTTGTCACTCTTTCCCTGGGTCAAGTTTACTGCGTCATCTGCATACATTTGCATATTTAGTTCAGAGCACACATCGGGGAGATCATTTCTATACAGAAAGAATAATAGAGGGGCTAATATTGAGCCTTGTGGAAGACCAACATAACTAGGGAGATACGAGGATGTGGCACCATCCACAACAACATGCTGCTTTCTGTTCAAAAGATAGGATTGAAACCATTGAATAGTATCCTCTGAAAAATTAAAATATGAATTGTAAAAATTGAGATATTGCATTAAGGATCCTGCATATTAATACATGGACTGGTTGAGCGCCCTTGTACTTCACTGTGCTGAGGGGACTGGTACTATAGAAGTTATTGTATAGTATTTTTATGAATGGTTTTCTTTGTTTTTTTAGGCAAAGAAGGAGGATGAAAGAATTGGTACTGGTGTTAATGCTGACTCAGATGCTGGGGTGGATGAAGCCCTGGGCGACGATGTGGATGCTGATGCCATGGACCATTGTGTAGTGAATGATGATGCCATGGACGGCAGTGCCATGAGTGATGATGCCACAATTAGTCATGGGTCAGATGAGAAGTGATTCATTTTATACTGAGAACTTATGCCTCCCCCTCTGTAAGGTGTGGGGGAGACATGAAATAAGTGCCCAATTTTCCTTGCACAACTTTTTCCTGGATGCCATGATCATCAACTCGACTGGACTGACGCTATGTTTGTTTTGATCCACCTTTGTGATCCACCCACCATTGTGGGAACAAATCAAAAGCTGTGTTCACCACGGGGACACGTTCGGCACTATTCAGGATTATTTGAGTTTTTTTTTTAACTGATGACGAACAATGCGTAAAAAAAATCTGACCGATGCAACTACATCGGTCCAAACCGGTCTGGATCCGGGACTGATGTTCAATCAATCAATCAACTTTTTTCTTATATAGCGCCAAATCACAACAAACAGTTGCCCCAAGGCGCTCCATATTGCAAGGCAAGGCCATACAAAAACCATGAAAAACCCCAACGGTCAAAACGACCCCCTATGAGCAAGCACTTGGCCACAGTGGGAAGGAAAAACTCCCTTTTAACAGGAAGAAACCTCCAGCAGAACCAGGCTCAGGGAGGTGCAGTCTTCTGCTGAGACTGGTTGGGGCTGAGGGAAAGAACCAGGAAAAAGACATGCCGAGAAGGGGGGCAGAGACTGATCACTAATGATTAAATGCAGAGTGATGCATACGGAGCAAAAAAAGAAAGAAACAGTGCATCATGGGAACCCCCCCACAGTCTACGTCTAAAGCAACATAACCAAGGGATGGTCCAGGGTCACCCGATCCAGCCCTAACTATAAGCCTTAGCGAAAAGGAAAGTTTTAAGCCTAATCTTAAAAGTAGAGAGGGTATCTGTCTCCCTGATCTGAATTAGGAGCTGGTTCCACAGGAGAGGAGCCTGAAAGCTGAAGGCTCTGCCTCCCATTCTACTCTTACAAACCCTAGGAACTACAAGTAAGCCCGCAGTCTGAGAGCGAAGCGCTCTAATGGGGTAATATGGTACTACGAGGTCCCTAAGATTGGATGGGACCTGATTATTCAAAACCTTATAAGTAAGAAGAAGAATTTTAAATTCTATTCTAGAATTAACAGGAAGCCAATGAAGAGAGGCCAACACGGGTGAGATATGCTCTCTCCTGCTAGTCCCCGTCAGTACTCTAGCTGCAGCATTCTGAACCAACTGAAGGCTTTTTAGGGAACTTTTAGGACAACCTGATAATAATGAATTACAATAGTCCAGCCTAGAGGAAATAAATGCATGAATTAGTTTTTCAGCATCACTCTGAGACAAGACCTTCCTGATTTTAGAGATATTGCGTAAATGCAAAAAGGCAGTCCTACATATTTGTTTAATATGCGCTTTGAATGACATATCCTGATCAAAAATAACTCCAAGATTTCTCACAGTATTACTAGAGATCAGGGAAATGCCATCCAGAGTAACGATCTGGTTAGACACCATGCTTCTAAGATTTGTGGGGCCAAGTACAATAACTTCAGTTTTTGCTGAAGTTTTCCCCTTGCTGCTTTAAAGGGTGGGCGGTGGAGACATCTTCAGTTTTTGTTTAACGTTGACCCTTCTAGTTCATTTTATACTGAGAACTTATCCATGGCTTAATGCTATTGTAACTGTAATAATACTGGATGATGTCACCTGGCTTAGTACCTGAGAGATTGGAGTGTATTTTACCTGTTTCTATGACTGTATTATTTTATGTGTTTATTTATTTATGTAAGGTAAATTATTCTACTGATGTTTTATTGCACTGAAGTCAATGATTGAGAAAAGAAATTTCATTTTCTAGTGTATACAATTGCACAGTGAAAATAACAACAATCTTTAAACCTTAGTCATGGGTCACAACATCACGGATGAGAACTGATCCCTGGCTTAATGCTATTGTAATTGTAATAATACTGGAGGGCGGATGAGAACTAATCAAGTTACCGAGAACTTGTCCATGGCTTAATGCATTGCTATTGTAATAATACTTCTAAAGTAATAAACTTGCAATTTACAGACTCATGCAATGTTCACAGTGTTCCTTCGTGTTGGGGGACATTGCAACAACGTTGCAGCAATGTTGTGTCACAACCTCCTGAGAACGTTCTAGGTTGGTTGGTTGGCAACGTTCTTGGCAACATTCCTGGAACATTCTGGAGAGTCTACAAATGAATGTTCCTACAACGTTGTGATGCAACGTTACTGCCACTTTGATGTAACGTTCAGGCAACGTTCAGGCAACGTTCCATTGTTAGCTGGGGGGGGTATTGGGGGGATGGCAGGGGGAGAGAAGCTGCAGAGAGGTGTGTAAGACTACAACTCTGCTTCCTGGTCCCAACCCTGGATAGTCACGGTTTGGAGGATTTAAGAAAATTGGCCAGATTTCTAGAAATGAGAGCTGCTCCATCCAAAGTGGGATGGATGCCATCTCTCCTAACAAGACCAGGTTTTCCCCAGAAGCTTTGCCAATTATCTATGAAGCCCACCTCATTTTTTGGACACCACTCAGACAGCCAGCAATTCAAGGAGAACATGCGGCTAAACATGTCACTCCCGGTCTGATTGGGGAGGGGCCCAGAGAAAACTACAGAGTCCGACATTGTTTTTGCAAAGTTACACACCGATTCAATGTTAATTTTAGTGACCTCCGATTGGCGTAACCGGGTGTCATTACTGCCGACGTGAATTACAATCTTACCAAATTTACGCTTAGCCTTAGCCAGCAGTTTCAAATTTCCTTCAATGTCGCCTGCTCTGGCCCCTGGAAGACAATTGACTATGGTTGCTGGTGTCGTTAACATTTCTCAAAACAGAGTCACCAATAACCAGAGTTTGATCCTCGGCGGGTGTGTCGTAGAGTGGGGAAAAACGGTTAGAAATGTGAACGGGTTGGTGGTGTACACGGGGCTTCTGTTTAGGACTACGCTTCCTCCTCACAGTCACCCAGTCAGCCTGCTTTCCCGGCTGCTCGGGATCTGCTGGAGGGAAACTAACGGCGGCTAAGCTACCTTGGTCCCCACCGACTACAGGGGCCTGGCTAGCTGTAGAATTTTCCACGGTGCGGAGCTGAGTCTCCAATTCGCCCAGCCTGGCCTCCAAAGCTACGAATAAGCTACACTTATTACAAGTACCGTTACTGCTAAAGGACGCCGAGGAATAACTAAACATTTCACACCCAGAGCAGAAAAGTGCGGGAGAGACAGGAGAAGCCGCCATGCTAAACCGGCTAAGAGCTAGTAGCTGCGGTAAGCTAGCGGATTCCTAAAAACACACAAAGTGAATAATGTGTAAATAATTTAGAGGTGATTCAGCAGAGGGAGTGCTTTAGTTAAGACACATGAAGATTACACTGTGAAACAAATCGTTATCTAGTTATCTAGATCAATCTAACTACGCAGATTAAACAACTAACAGATACTGCAAAACACCGCTGTGCTCCGGAACAGGAAGTGATACAACACCGCAGTGAGAGCCAACCACCAGTAGAGGCAACACATACGATACTCATACTAATCTTTTCCTTGATCCCAGAGCTCAACTCATCTGTTATGCCAATGACCAGCTTTTGTTCTCTGGTCCCATTACTGATATGGGCAAGGCTGCTGAGCCATTTTGTAAAGTGATATTGGGGCCATGCACTCACCTACTGGATGGAAGCTTTAACCACACTCAAGCTCCTTATGGGGGCAAGTGTGTAGATTACTTCCAAGCACCGGACCCGACGGGGACTTGCGCTCAGGTGAGCATGTACTGGTTGTGTGGTCATGATGCCTTCATAGCCCTCCCCGCAGGATGGACAGGCAGATGCGCTCCAATAGCCACGGCTCACCCCTTGACCAGTCATCGCTTCAAGCGAGACTTGGCTCCCCATGACCCTATATGGGGAACAGACGTGCCTCAAGACGCCAAGCTGTGGTCTACAGACCAGAAGATCCTACTCTCACTCTTTCCCTGGGTGGGCATGGGCAAGGTGATGCTGCGCGTGGAGACACTAAATTATCGATTTAGTTACTTTGTGAACTCCACAGTTGAGGCTCTAAAAAGCATAAGGGCGGAGCTGACCATTCTGCGGATCATGGAAATGCAGGATAGGATGGTTTTAGATCAATTAACCGCGGCTGCGGGTGGGTTATGCGCCATGGTGGGTGAAAGCTGTTGCACTTTTATTCCTGACAATGATGACGATGGGGGTTCCATTGGCTTAGCTATTCAAAATTTGACGTTGCTAGAACGCACTGTAGTTAAAGACTTTGTCCCAGACAATGGCTGGGCTACGTGGCTCTTTTCAGGATCATGGTACCACATCCTGTTGAGAATGATCACCCCACTTGCGATTTTTCTAGGCGTATTGAGTGTCATGATTTGTTGCGTGATCCCTATTGTACGGTCTTTGGTTCGTCAGATGATTTCTGCTACAGTAGATGGGTGGCTGTTGGACCGTGACTACATTTTCTTGTTGCAATCACATGATACTTCAAATGGCCTCGTTTAGACTGGGCATCTTGTGTACATTATTCTTCCTGAGTGTAAGGGTTTGATGCTTCTGCGCAAATGATCGGGCCACTGAAAGTCCACAGTCGGAGGTGGTGGTTTTGTGATATTGACAATACAGACATTGAAATTTGATAAACAGGGAGGAAGAATGACAGGGTTTTTCTCTTTATTGTCGATATATGTATTATCAAATATTAATGTCTTCACTTTGATGTACTCTCTGTAATCATGTCTTTGATTTCTGTTCTGTTTTTCATATATGCAGGTGTAAAAGCTTATGTATCATTATTCCTTTAAGTAATTACTTAGTGACAAAAGCAATCATATACGCTGAATGGTTCAAGTGCATTAAGACTGTCAAACAGTGAGCAGATGACGTCTGTCCATTCAATGTGCAGGTCATCTATCTACAATGTCAGACTGGCTGGCTGGGGTCATGATTAACTAATCGCAGATATGTACTTTTGATTAATAGTTCATCCTTGGACAGGAACAGTACAAACTGACATCAGCTCATATCAGAGTGAGACCAGACTTTCTGTCTTTTCATTGTTTTGTGATATCGTCATTCCTATATGCTGTATGTAACGATAGTCAATAAAAAGGAGAGGCAAGGGGCGGGACCTTCAGGACGGACGACAGTTCTTTCTGAAGGAGCTTCTCGTTCGTCCTCTCCTGCAGGATAAAGAAATTCAGTCTCTCCTGGGTGATCATTTCTGTGTGTATGTAAACTTTTCAGGTCTAACTCTGAAAAACTCTAACAGTAGTTTAGTAAAATGTTGACATGTTAAATTATTCAAGTTATCAAAAGATGGGTTTACACTTGTTTTATTTTCAGTGTCAGACAGTTGAAGGTTCTTAATGTACAGGCTGGTTTTGCAGTTTAATCTGGTCCTTTAAAACAACAAAATAAATCTCTGCACTCAAAAAAAGTGTGTTTAAAATGGACTATTTGAGTACTGATGATACTGAATGGAATGAATGCCTGCAAAAAAAATGAACAGGCAAATTCAAATCTGAAGTCTTTCTGATTCTCAGAGATCCACAAACCGCTCACAAAACTGAACAGTGACCATGTCTTTCAGTCAGTGGGCACGCTGTGTGGAACCACAACGCTGAACAGGTCATCACAAAGGAAGTCCACTGTTTTCCCAGTCAGGAATGTCCACACCATAAAAACAGAGAACATATTTAACTGCACGCAGTAACAGCAGGCACATGTTAAAATTCTGTGTGCTCTTAGTCAATACCTCAAATGTGAACCAAATGATTAATTCAAATCACATTCGATGTACCTCTGTGTTCTCTGGTGATGTGTGCGACTCCCACAGTTGGTTTGGGGTCATGTGGCTCTCTGTTTGTAGCGGATGGTTGTCCCAACCACTGTGAAACATGTGCAGGTCGTCTTGCAAGTGTGGGAGGAACACAAAGTGGCAGCAGAAAATGTGTGTATCATTGGCAATGCTGAGGTCGCCCTCTTCTTCAAGGTCGTGGAGGACATCATAGTAGATGCACGTTACAGCTGCCCACAGGTCTCTCCACAGCCGCTCAATCCTAGAAAAGTTTCATTAAGTTTTTTTTTAATCAACATAAGTGCACAACAAATTTTAAATATCCAACTTATTTTAATAGTTAAAACCTCTGATGCCTCTGATTTTCTTCATTTTGTATTGATACATAACACACTGTGTTTACAGTGAGGTCTTACAGACTGCATGTCATTAAAGCCTATGCAAATGTGATAAATAATAGTCCAGAATATTACTCTTTCTGAGTTGTATGTTAACATACTACTTCGATAATGTTCCTACATTATCATTTGAAAAACTAGAGACTCAAACTACTGTTAAAAAAAACACTTTCTGTAAAAAAAATGTAATCATTTGGAATAACTGTCCCAAAAATATTAACTACAGTCTGCTTTAAAAGACCTTATAAAAATAATATAACTTCTCTTTACAGCATGGACAATTAAGTTTACTGATTTGGTATATTATTACTTTTGGATTGTTTTATTATTATTTAGCTTGTTGTGAAGAGAAATTTCAATATATATATATATATATATATATATATATATATATTAAAATGGAATAGTAAAAGGGGTAGGTGTGTATAAGCTTTTCCTTCTGCCTGCACCCATTCAGCCACATGTGCTAACTGGGAAGAAGGGAAAAAAAAAAAAAAAAAACACTTTTTGTGACAAGGAGTTTTGTGTGCCAAAATAAACTCAAATTTTTTGCAAAATGAAATGTGATTGTAAATTTGCTAAAAAGCAAAAGTACTTGTGGCAGAAGACCTGTCCTAATTCTTCACACTGACATGACCTACATATCAGAGAATAAATCATTAAAAGTGACAACCAACATTTTTTGTTTTTGTGTCTTCCCTCACTTCCATGTCCATGACAAGCAGATAGGCTCCATTCTTTCTTCTGTGCATCCAGGAATAAGTGACAAAACTTGCCAGGCACTGGATAGGTCAGCTAAAAAAAAAAAGGGGGGGTGTCACTGGGTAGAGCTGGCCAGCCTCAGCCTACAGTCATCAGATAAACTCTTCAGCAACTCTAAACCATCTGCTTGTTGTCACTGTCTTTTTGTTTGTTTTAATCATAGAGCGCTTCGCTCTCAGACTGCAGGCTTACTTGTAGTTCCTAGGGTTTGTAAGAGTAGAATGGGAGGCAGAGCCTTCAGCTTTCAGGCTCCTCTCCTGTGGAACCAGCTCCCAATTCAGATCAGGGAGACAGACACCCTCTCTACTTTTAAGATTAGGCTTAAAACTTTCCTTTTTGCTAAAGCTTATAGTTAGGGCTGGATCAGGTGACCCTGAACCATCCCTTAGTTATGCTGCTATAGACTTAGACTGCTGGGTGGTTCCCATGATGCACTGTTTCTTTCTCTTTTTGCTCTGTATGCACCACTCTGCATTTAATCATTAGTGATCGATCTCTGCTCCCCTCCACAGCATGTCTTTTTCCTGGTTCTCTCCCTCAGCCCCAACCAGTCCCAGCAGAAGACTGCCCCTCCCTGAGCCTGGTTCTGCTGGAGGTTTCTTCCTGTTAAAAGGGAGTTTTTCCTTCCCACTGTAGCCAAGTGCTTGCTCACAGGGGGTCGTTTTGACCGTTGGGGTTTTTCTGTAATTATTGTATGGCTTTTGCCTTACAATATAAAGCGCCTTGGGGCGACTGTTTGTTGTGATTTGGCGCTATATAAATAAAATTGATTTGGCTTGATTTGATTTTACTGCGTTATGTTAGTTATCTTCTACTACTTTTGTTTTGCTGACCTACTTCCACGGTGGTTAAATTTGCATTTAAGACTGGCTCACAAATGAACGGCTCACAACTGCCAATCACTTCTCATCGTTCACTTTAGAGCTGTTCAAATGAGTTGACTGGTTCACGAACGTCACATCTCTTGTACAAACCACCGGGGAAGTAGGTCAACAAAACAAAGCCTCTGTTTATGAGTAGAAGAAGATAATATGATGATAGTAGAAGATAATGCAGTAAAAAAAAAAAAAAACAAGCACACAGGACTGTTTAGAGTTGCTGAATGGTTGATGACTGTGGGCAGTCAGACTAGCTATACCAGACCCGGGCAAACTGTGGCCCTTTGCATGTCTCTGTCCGGCCCTCATGAGGTCTGTGATTATTATTACATATATTAAAAATGTTAAGTCATTAGAGAGGTTTATTTAGGTATAATTAAATATTTACACAGGGTTGGGTAGGATTACTTTGAAGGAATACCTGTATGTATGTACATACATTTGGATTACTTGTAATCTGATTACTTTTGGATTACATTTCAAAGTAATCCTACCCAACCATGCATATTATTACAATAATAAAAATTACCTATAAAAGCTATTAAATGGGTAATTTTTTGTAAAATTTGTAATGGGAGACAGCCGTTATCGATGGTGTGGCCCTCGGACATAATTCAGGTTCCCTATGTGGCCCATTGTAAAAATTAATTGCCCACCCCTGAGTATTTGAACTAAGCTAAACAGCGGTGGGCAAGCTTTGGCCACATTACTGTTTCTGGATGCACAGCAGAAAGAATCGTGTCTATCTGCTTATCATGGAGTCAGCGGTGAGGGAAGACACCAAAACAAAAAAAAGTTGGTGTATTGCTTTAAGAGGGAGAGGAATTCAGATTTTAAGTATTCCAAGTAAAGTTTTGTTGATGTTTGTTTTTTCTCCTGAAGGGGATCTTTCAAATATAATAATTTAATAAATGTTACTTTTCACCACTGCTAGAACTGTTAGTTACAAAGTCCTGGTTTAATCATCATTCACCTGAGACGACAGCCAAACTTCTCAACAGATTCATGGAAGAATGCCAGCGGTTGTAGGAGGCTGCTCCAAGATTCATGATCTGCAACACAAACGCAATTACACCTACGAGGCACTGACGTATTTAGTAATAAACCAAAATATGTGCACTTTGTCCAAACAACTGTGCTAACCTTATGGGAAAATGTTGTAGCTGAAAGAAAAAAAAGTCATCTATCAACAGCACAGGACGTACTGTACACAAGAAAAGAGTGTTAAAGCACCTTGACACTTGCACGAGTTCGATCCCCGTCAGAAGTCGTCGTGAACTGTGCGAAGTTATGTGCCAGTCCACAAAGAACATTTTGAAATGTTCAATATTTCTGGCACACATGAATTTCGTGCCACTTGCATGACCTAGTTGTTGCACAGCCTATTTGAAAACAATACGTCACTGCGTGCAGAGCATCTGAACCTTATATTAGATTATGAAGAGATACTACAGCTATAATAAACATAAATTTACAGATACATTATCTTACTCATGAGAAGGAATGGCAACGCAACCATTTTGCCAGTCATTACTATATATATATATATATATATATATATATATATATATATATATATAAAATTACCTTTGAGACAAGATTTCAAATGTGTTCTCCACTGCATGACATGCATGAGACAACCTGCAGCTGCAGATGATTTCTCTGTGATTCTGGGGGGGATAAGAGATGGTTTTATCAGACAAGTGCTGACATTTACCGATCGATCTACGTTCCGATCCTCACCTATGGTCATGAGATTTGGCTCATGACCGAAAGAATGAGATCGCGAGTACAAGCAGCCGAGATGAGTTTTCTCCGCAGGGTGGCTGGGCGCTCCCTTAGAGATAGGGTGAGGAGCTCGGTCACTCGGGAGGAGCTCGGAGTCGAGCCGCTGCTCCTCCACGTTGAAAGGAGTCAGTTGAGGTGGCTTGGGCATCTTTTCCGGATGCCCCTGGACGCCTCGCTGGAGAGGTGTTCCGGGCACGTCCCATTGGGAGGAGGCCCTGGGGAAGACCCAGGACACGCTGGAGGGACTACGTCTCTCGGCTGGCTTGGGAACGCCTTGGGGTTCCCCCGGAGGATCGGGAGGTCTAGGCGGCTTTGCTTGAGCTGCTGCCCCTGCGACCCGACTCTGGATAAAGCGGAAGAAAATGGATGGATGGATCAATCAATCAATCAACTTTTTTCTTGTATAGCGCCAAATCACAACAAACAGTTGCCCCAAGGCGCTCAAAGGGGGTGGATGGATGGATGGAAATGCTGACAGCAACTGCGTCATTGGCTATGAAATGATATGGCGCAGGCTTGGCATCAAGCGGGACGCACTGGCACCAGGAACTGTGCAGCATTGCGAGGATCAAATTATTGCAAGTGTCAAGGTGGCGCACACACACTTGCTAGAGAAGGTTTGTGCCATTTTAAGGGGTTAGCAGTACAAAATGTGCCATGGTGCATTCTGATACCAACAAACTGAAAAACACTTTAAATTGTACATTGTTTTCAAAAAGATTGATCAATTTGTGGTTTGTATCGATGTGCATCAAAGACAGGGGTCCTGGAACTGAGTACGTTCATCGAGCAATACATCCTACACAGACCACTGGGTTTATGACACCGGTGGTGTCAACACAGTGCATGGAGGCTCTGATACGAACCCTCGAGCTTGCAGGAGTGCCTTCATCATTCGATATCCAGAGTTAGGCTGCCTGGATTTACACACTGATCCAACTCCTCATCTGTCACAGGGTTGTAGAGTGCCCGTACTGAGAGATCAGACTCAGCCATGCGTCAGTATACTGTACGTCTGGACATCCCCAACAGTTTAGCTCTACATGGAACAGACAAATTAAGTTCCAGAAGCTTGCAAAGGTAGTCTGGGGATATGACCATCTGTTGTCGCCCAGATGTTCCTTGCTCAAAGTGCACAACTGCAGTATGTTGCCCTCTTGTGTCTTTTTCCCAAATGATGAGACTGTGTAGCTCTGTCAGTGCATCCAAAATGGCTGGGGAAACCATTACTTGACTGGATACAGCATTTAAAAATACAAGTTCTTGTGTGCAAGTAAATTCTAAGAAGTCCAGGTCCAGGGGCAGGCATCCGAGAATGTGTTCCAAGCGAGAGCGAAGTCTTTCTAAAAGATGAATGAGCAGTTGTTTCTAGGAGAGAAGAACAAAATACAAAATTACCAATAGAAAAGCAAGACTTGGTATTTGGAAAGTACTAACTAGTACTATTTGCTTCATCTGATACTTGAACAGTTCAAAATCTGACGCTTGCATTAAAATCCATTACATGCCACAGTGTGAAAGAGATTGTTATGAAAGCAGAGGCCCTGCTGCACCATCTGATCCTCCCTCGCTCAGCTGCTGAGGACAGATAAAGTCTCCTGGACATACAGTGGCTTCCAAAAGTATTCAGCCCCTTTGGTATTTCAGGCATTTAATTTGTTTATGGCATTTCAAATACAAAAAGTATGTCAGGCTTCTCAATATAAAAAATTCTAGAATTATTTTCCTTAGACTCAAACTGAAAGTAAATCTCTACAATTTGGTATACATTAATTAAAAATATAAAAGCCAAGATGATGGGTTGGATAAGTAATCAGCCCCTTTGGTATAATACCTGTAAATAATTAGTTTAATTGCCAGTTTTCTTCAGACAAGTCAGGGGATGGATACATGAACATTTCCAAGTCACAGAATATGTCTTGAACTTTACGAAGAAATACACTCTGTGGTAAATCTGTGTGGAGGAGACAGTTCTCAAAAACTGAACGAGAAGAGTGAGGAAAGCCACCAAGACACCCAGACAACCCAAAAGTTGTTACAGGCTTCTGTGGCTGTGATTGGAGAAACTGTGCACAGTGTAAGTTTAGCATTTTGTATCTCCAGTTAATCAGCTTCATGATGAAGAGGTGCAGAGGAGGCTTTTATTAAAAAGAAGAGCTGAAAGTTCAGCTACAATTTGCTAGAAGGCACCTCTGTGATGCAAACCTAGAGTTAATGTTTTGGTGAAAGAAAATCCTCCTCTGTACCACTTCATCATGAAGCTGAAATGTCATGAACAAATTAAAATGCATGAAATACCAAGTGGATGAATAATTCTTCAAGCCACTGTGCATTCTGTTCTGGAAGCTTTTCCTCTTAGAATTTTTAATTTTAATTTAATTTGGCTGGTAGCTGCTTTGGAGTCTAGTCTTTTCTAGCTTGCGTGTCTGCCTGCATACAAAGAATATAAATATATGAGGCTGTATGAAGACAATTACTGAAGACAAATGAATGTGAAGAACTGAAAAAGTTGTGATGAGATACAACAGACCAGACACCATCTTATAACCTGGATTATGGAAAGATGGGACAGATTTTAGTCAAAGAGAAGCTGATTAACACAGCATCCGGTAACCAGGGTGGGCCAGAGAGCAGGCCAGGGTCATAGGGCACTGACGGCTTTAGACCAGTCTAAACATGCCATGACAAACTTATGGCAGACACACTTTGCTGTCACCACGGTAACACTATCATGGTTTAATGTTTAATGACGACAAGTGGCAATTCCTTTGTTTAATAAAAGTTATCAGTTTTTAATGCATTTTAATGCTGCTCCACGTTATTTTTTTTATTACAGCTCTTATATGGAAAGAGCTGTAATGGATTATTTTATCTCTTTCTTTGTATGTTTTGGATCCGTGTGCCATAAAAATTCACTCATTTATTCAAATATAATTGTGAATTTTTTAAAATCAATTTCTGTGATAAATAAAACTTATCAGTTTTAATAACTTAAGACCATGACGTAGCAGATCACGCCCTTTTTTATTCAGGCCTCTGGTGTTTAACACCCTGAACGCGTGCAGTGTAAAAGGCGGTTTAATGTGCTTTCAGTCCTCATACTCGCTGCTTTGGGTTTTCTTATGCTCACCAAGGGTGGGTATTGATAAGATCTTATTGATATCAATGCCATTATCAATTCCACTTATCGATCCAATTCTTTATCGATTCCCTTATCAATAGCTCTTGTGAATTTTCTGCGTACTAAAAGCAGACTTTACAGGTTTTCTATGTCAACAACATTTAATTGAGTCTTAAAGTAAATAAACAGGAAATTGGTCCCTGGATCCAAGATCTCTGGACATAAAATAAATAAATCAATAAAACCTGGACATGGTGGATCCTTGATCTCTGGACAAAAATAGAAATAAACAAAAGCTGTAGTTTTTGTCAAAAGCATTTCCTTTCAGGTTTTAATGACACAAATGTGACTCCATTGGCTCGGAGCTCTTACAGCCAGCTGCGTGCACATCAGGATGGAATTCATAAAGAAAAGAAGACATTTATTTTGGTGGAGGGGACAAAAAACAACAAAAAAAAAAACAGGCTTTGGTCGGTTGTAGTTTGTGATTTGTACTATAGCGTTTGGACACGGGTGTCATTAGACTTAAAACTGCGATTTGCTTTGAAGTTATTAATTCCGACCGAAATCTATCTTTCAATCTTTACTCGGCAGACAGCTCTGGAGCGTTTGCAGACAGAAGATTCTTGTTTCTTGGCCGCAACAAGACAAGCATCCCAGTGAGTGACTTTAATCCACACAAAAGTGACATCTTTAAATGACTTTGAGGGAGGTTAACGAAGAATTTGCGGATCTGCTGCTTCTGATTAGCAACGAACCAGAGACCCACCGAAGCAGTGGGTCGAAGCACTGCTTCAAGCTTCAATCATCTTGAAGCAGCGACCATTTCCGCTTTAAACACCCTCAAAAACAACAGCCGCTCCGGCGTAATGTGAACTGAAGGACTGATAAGGGAATCGTTAAGCAAAAAAGACCATTCATGTCGGTGGATCAAATCATTTGTCACACATTGTTAGCGCTACTTGCCAATGCAGTTTACACACATGCCACTGCATTAATCCGGTTCATGAGCAGATGTGTCTATTGGTGAATTTCACAAACACAAATAGCAAAAAAAAGTAAACACTTGCCATCGCGCCCGTTTCGTCTTCCTCCAGTGTCCATCATGTCTTCTTCTTCTTTCGATTTGGTGTCACATGAGCATTGGAGCAAAACGTGATTGGCTGAACGTTGGACGATTGAGTCAGAGATCGATTGCTTCTCCCTGCTTTTCTATTAATTGAGGTTGAATTTTTTTATTTTAGATTTAATTTTTTTAGGTAAATTTTTTTAGGTTGAAGTTTTTGAGGCTGAATATTTTGATGCTAAACAAATTCAACCTTACAAACTTTTAATACTAAAGAAATTCAACCTTAAAAATTCCATTTCAAACTCTGATGGCACAGATTTACTTCCATCCTTTACCAGGGAGGCTGAATGTGATGCCCCTGGAACTGACACACACTCTCTATACACAAAACATTATTTGTGGTATAAACAGTGACTTTATTAATATTTACTGCCCCATAATAAATTCTTAAATCACACCCTGTGAGTTGTTACTTCTGTCAGTCTGCAGGAAAACCCCACAGACACATACACTATAGTAACATTAATAAAAAGCAGACACCCTGAGCACCAGCTGGACCGCAGTCTGTGAAAATCACCAAACTAAAAAATAAAACTGATGCAGGCTGCGCTTCAGCACACCTCATTTTTGAATGGTTTATCTATTAAAGAGAAAAAAACTGAAGGAAATAAATTATAAGGTGCAAAAGAAGTTTCTATAGGAAGTATTTTAGGCATCAGGTCAAGTCAGAGGGGGAAATGTTGGCTTTTAAATACTTCAAAGACACTGGACTCATTGAGAGGATTTAGTGTTGCTATAGCGGACTGATACAGCAGGTGGCAGCAGTGCAACAATAAAAACTGCCGTCTGCCGTTATACGCCACAAAAGAAGAAGGAACCCATTTCATGTCAAAATAAAGCCATAAAATACAGATTTTTTTTCTGATTTACCGATTTTATATGACAAAATAAACAGAACATGGAAACAAATTTTGTAAAAACTCCGTATACAAACGCTGGTTTTGCAGCTCTGAATTTCACTTCCATACGTGCACAGTATAAATAACTGCACCACACTTAAAAATGTCAGTGACTGTAAACACATTTTAATTACATGAACAGAATTATAGGACACGTCCCCGAGCACTGGATGTTGGGTCGCTGACCGGTGTCAGGAGCTCAGCACTCCCCCTGCTGTGGGCTTTGGGGCTCGCTGGGCCTCTTCTGAACCCAGGCAGTCTGTTTAATATTCATTTGGTGAAATGTTTCTTCATCTTGCAGTGTTTCTGTCGGCTCTCAGTTGTCCAGGTGGTTTCCATAGTAGAGAAGCTTGAATCTTCAACTGGACTGGGTTGCTTGACGCGAGGACATTTCGCTTCAAATCGCAGAAGCTTCCTCAGCTAAAATTCTTGCTCTGGAAGTCTGACTTCTGTCTGACTCTTGTAGAGAAGAATAAACAGAAGCCACAAAAGCTGGAGTTTTAAACCTAACCAGACCCCTCCTACTGAGAGGCAGACTGCTATTGGCTAGTGACTAAACAATTGCTTTATTTAGCACCTATTGTGCTCTAGTTAGCACCCTCCTAGTGACAGGGCAGCTGTCCCTCCTATAAGTACCCTAAAGTGCAGAAGTCCCAGAGAACAAAGACACCAGATAGACAGGAGACGGAGACAAGAAGAGGAGTGTCTCTCCCTTATTTAGCAGGAGTAGGGGAAAAACTACAGAGGATCTTCAGACAGCACAAAATCCCAGTTTACTTTAAACCTGTTAACACTTGAAACAGAAATTAGTTCACCTTAAGGACATGATCCCTAGTTACAAACAGAGCAATGTAGTGTATTCTATCAGATGTCAGGAAAACTGTAACGAACACTACATAGGTGAGACTAAGCAACCTTTACACAAAAGGCTATACCAGCACTGCAGAGAGGGCGCCAGTGGACCTCAGTCTGCAGTTCATCTCCACCTTAAAGACACTAACCACACGTTTGAGGACAAGGAAGTTAAAATCTTAGCCAGAGAGAAGAAATGGTTTGAGAGAGGGGTCAAGGAGGCATTCTATGTGAAACAGTTGAAACCCAGCCTTAACCGGGGAGGGAGTCTGAGACACACTTTATCCCCTGTTTACACCGGGGAGGGGGTCTGAGACACACTTTATCCCCTGTTTACAATGGGGTACTCTGGTCAAAGGAGTTTCAGTCTTTTGTTCATGGTAATGAGTCATTCACGCCATCAGGAGAGGCGTCAGTCCCATCGTTAGGAGGGACAGCTACCCTGTCACTAGGAGGGTGCTACCTAGAGCACAATAGGTGCTAATTAAAGCAATTGTTTAGTCTCTAGCCTATAGCAGTCTGCCTCTCGGTAGGAGGCGTCTAGTTAGGTTTAAAACTCCAGCTGTTGTAGCTTCTGTTTGTTCTTCTCGACAAGGTTCATACAGAAGTCAGACTACCACAGAAAGAATTTTAGCTGAGGAAGCTTCTGCGATTTGAAGCGAAATGTCCTCGTGTCGAGCAACCCAGTCCAGTCAAAGATTCATGCTTCTCTACTTTCATCTTGCAGTGTTCTTCCAGGGTTTTGTTGATGAAATCCGAACACAGCATGTGGAGAGCTTTACCGGGGAGCTCAACCTTGTGGACAAATTCACAGTCTTCCCTTTATCCCGTCCACGTCCACCTCCCACTCCAAACATGTCCACTAAAACCTATTTTTACACCACCACTGATGTCTTTAAGGTGGTCTTTGTCCTCTCTCTGTGTAATTTCCATGTCTGGGTACTTTCAGTGACTTTTGATATTACAGAGACTCTGATTGGCTAATAGTTTGCTGTTGTATAAAAGTAACCAAAGACACTGTGCTTTTTAGCTTGCAGTTTCAGCAATGTGATTCCCGTGCATGAGGAAAGGTTTACCAAGCATGGCTGGCCCCGCTCAACCTCCCTCCCTCCACCCAATCTTTCTCAATGGATTTACACTGATCTCAGAAACGGGTCAGCTGAGAATTCTCATCCATGAAGAGTACGGGGAGACTCAGAGGACTGACTGTGGGACAAGCCGTGCTGGTTCCAAACTCCACGGGAGGAAGACAGGAATGGGTGAATGGAGAGACTACCCATGTACTGGGTCCACTTACTTATTTGGTATCTGTGGATGGAACATGTATTAACCAAGTCTTTGAAAACAAAAGGAATGAAAACTCAAGATATCATGGAAGTGATGATCCTTCTTCTGTTTCTGATTTTGTTTTTGACTTGAGTGTTGGACTACAAGACAAAAATGAATTTCAGGTTGACAATCTGAGAAGGTTCTGAGGTTGCAGAGACACTAACAGAAGCTCTGCAGGTCGTGGAAACTGCTCCAGCAGCACAGACTGGCACAAGACCAAAAAAAGGTTGTTACAGCCCGAACGTAGTTACTGCACCAGTGTGTGTAAAATACGCAAAAAGGGTGCAATAAAAGGTTTCAGGGGAGGAGACCGGCAGGGGGCGCTAGCTCCCTAATGTATAAAAGAGGCTGGTTGGGTGCAGCAAGGTAAGATTATACAGCTGTGATAAAGTTCCATGTGGTTCCAGAATGTGAGAGACCTACACACATCACACTTTTCTACACACAACACCATCCAACATGACGATTCATTTCAGTGAGGTCCTGCTGTTATTCTTTACATTATTTATGGAAAATTTATGTTCTTGAAATACTTCTGTATGTGAAATATGTAGTTAAGAGTCCAAAGCTGCTCCTTCTATGCTACCACAGAAATCTGAGGCCATCAGCTCGGTGTCTGCGGGTGTCCATGTTGTCTCTGAGCCCAGGACCAATCTGGATTACAAAGGTGGATTAGAAAGGTAAGAGAGACGCATGGTGGCGGCGCTCGTCTGTTACCTTTGTGATCCACCACAAAGAGGATTATGGCATCAGGAAAAGCTGAAGGTCTGAGGGTTTTTCAGTCCAAGGACAGCTGCAGGATGTCTGTCCTCCATTTGAACCTTTCTTTAATGACACTGATGACGGGTGACTTCATTTGACTGTAGTTATTGCAAAAAAAACAACAACATTCATTTGATAATCAACATTCTCCTTTTAATCATTTTATGATAAACTGTAAAATGCTGACTCATACAGTAAATATTAATCACAAATATTCTGTCAAATGATCAGTTTCTGTTACCTCGGCGATGCATCTTAAGTCATTTCAAGCTGTTATTTTACTTTGTAGACATCTTGACGTGATTCCAGGAAAAATTTGCAGTAATGGTTCCAAATATGGCGGCTGCTTTCCAAGACTTTATGATGTCACTGAGTAAAGGTGTGAAATCAGGAAACAATCACGGTTGTGCACACGGTCACGTGACAAAGCAGTTCAGTGGAACTGATGCAGGACAAGTTGGCAACATTAAACATGCAGTGAGAGTTTGGACCTCCGGGCCAACAGGGGGAGCAGTTTCCTCATCAAAAACACTCCACCACAGATGAATGTGCTGGAAGGGTTTTGTGCATTCACAGGATGGATGTGGGCATGTCCGTGTGTATGCGTGTGTGTGCGTGTGTGTGTGTGTGTGTATACTGTAAGCAGTATTTGGGTGTTAATTTGTTTGAGTTCATAATCTCTTCTCTGGAAGTCCACATTTGTCTGCATTTGGAGAAGATGTTTGAAATAAATTCCAAGTAAGAGCAGGAGAAGCTTCTGACATTTGATTTCTTTTTTGCCGTTCCAAATCAAAATGTGACTCAAAATAAGCACTTCCACTTTCTTCCTTCACAAGAGCGTTAGAGCAGAAAGGACAGAAAACCAGGCACAAAATGACAAACTACACAGAGAAGAAAACCCACAGATGTGAAGACAAGCTGTGGAATAACCAACCCCACCACCCATTCCAAATATATATATATATATATATATATATATATATATATATATATATATATACACTCGGGAGGAGCTCGGAGTCGAGCCGCTGCTCCTTCACGTCAAAAGAAGCCAGTTGAGGTGGCTCGGGCATCTTTTCCGGATGCTCCCTGGACACCTCGCTGGAGAGGTGTTCCGGGCACGTCCCATTGGGAGGAGGCCCTGGGGAAGACCCAGGACACGCTGGAGGGACTACATCTCTCGGCTGGCTTGGGAACACCTTGGGGTTCCCCCGGAGGAGCTGGGGGAGGTGTGTGTGGATCGGGAGGTCTGGGCGGCTTTGCTTGAGCTGCTGCCCCTGCGACCTGACTCCGGATAAAGTGGAAGAAAATGGATGGATGGATATATATATATATCTATCTCGCATTTTGTGTTGTCTTAAAGCCTACGTGGACTAGCACCCACATATTGATTAACCCTTATGTGCCGGTCTGTGAGCTGCATTTTTGGGATGCAGGATTACGGCGTTCCAAAGGTTAAAAAGAAGTCAGCAGGCCGTGGAGCTTTTTCTTCTCGTGCACGTGTTCTGTGGAACGGTCTGCCCGCTCAGTCTGATTGTGGTGGTGTGCCTTTTAAATACAGACATAGGGTGCATCTGTTCTAGCTTGTTGTGCTGCGTCACAGGCTTGGCCTGTCACTTCTATTCATCACCAACCGCATGGGGAAGGATACGGTCCAATTTAATCCTAATTCTCGGGGAATGTTCACAGACTACAGGGCTCCCCTTCTCATCATCATGTGGCACCACAGCAGATCTGCATGTTGATTTGCCACAACATTTATGCCGGATGCCCTTCCTACCATGTTAGAATGGGCAATGTTGGTCTTGAACAGGGAACCTTCTTTTTTGGAAGCAAGTGCACTTGACCACTTGGCCATGGTGGCCCTGGAGCCTGTTCAGTGTTAATGACGTTAAATCATTGTTAATGTGGCCTCTTATGGCCTCAGACAGTGGACTCATCTCTGTGCTTGTTCTGTTAGACCTCAGTGCTGCTTTTGATACTGTTGACCATAAAATTTTATTAGAGATTAGAGCATGCCATAGGTATTAAAGGCACTGCGCTGCAGTGGTTTGAATCATATTTATCTAATAGATTACAATTTGTTCATGTAAATGGGGAATCTTCTTCACAGACTAAGGTTAATTATGGAGTTCCACAAGGTTCTGTGCTAGGACCAATTTTATTCACTTTATACATGCTTCCCTTAGGCAGTATTATTAGACGGCATTGCTTAAATTTTCATTGTTACGCAGATGATACCCAGCTTTATCTATCCATGAAGCCAGAGGACACACACCAATTAGCTAAACTGCAGGATTGTCTTACAGACATAAAGACATGGATGACCTCTAATTTCCTGCTTTTAAACTCAGATAAAACTGAAGTTATTGTACTTGGCCCCACAAATCTTAGAAACATGGTGTCTAACCAGATCCTTACTCTGGATGGCATTACCCTGACCTCTAGTAATACTGTGAGAAATCTTGGAGTCATTTTTGATCAGGATATGTCATTCAATGCGCATATTAAACAAATATGTAGGACTGCTTTTTTGCATTTATGCAATATCTCTAAAATTAGAAAGGTCTTGTCTCAGAGTGATGCTGAAAAACTAATTCATGCATTTATTTCCTCTAGGCTGGACTACTGTAATTCATTATTATCAGGTTGTCCTAAAAGTTCCCTGAAAAGCCTTCAGTTAATTCAAAATGCTGCAGCTAGAGTACTGACAGGGACTAGAAGGAGAGAGCATATTTCACCCATATTGGCCTCTCTTCATTGGCTTCCTGTTAATTCTAGAATAGAATTTAAAATTCTTCTTCTTACTTATAAGGTTTTGAATAATCAGGTCCCATCTTATCTTAGGGACCTCATAGTACCATATCACCCCAGTAGAGCGCTTCGCTCTCAGACTGCAGGCTTACTTGTAGTTCCTAGGGTTTGTAAGAGTAGAATAGGAGGCAGATCCTTCAGCTTTCAGGCTCCTCTCCTGTGGAACCAGCTCCCAATTCAGATCAGGGAGACAGACACCCTCTCTACTTTTAAGATTAGGCTTAAAACCTTCCTTTTTGCTAAAGCTTATAGTTAGGGCTGGATCAGGTGACCCTGAACCATCCCTTAGTTATGCTGCTATAGACGTAGACTGCTGGGGGGTTCCCATGATGCACTGAGTGTTTCTTTCTCTTTTTGCTCTGTATGCACCACTCTGCATTTAATCATTGGTGATTGATCTCTGCTCTCTTCCACAGCATGTCTTTTTCCTGGTTCTCTCCCTCAGCCCCAACCAGTCCCAGCAGAAGACTGCCCCTCCCTGAGCCTGGTCCTGCTGGAGGTTTCTTCCTGTTAAAAGGGAGTTTTTCCTTCCCACTGTCGCCAAGTGCTTGCTCATAGGGGGTCATTTTGACCATTGGGGTTTTTACGTAATTATTGTATGGCCTTGTCTTACAATATAAAGCGCCTTGGGGCAACTGTTTGTTGTGATTTGACGCTATATAAATAAAATTGATTGATTGATTGAATGTGTTCGCTGTCTGAGCTCCTGTCTATAAGTTGTCCTGGTGTCTCCTCTGGAGCGACTGTGGAGAAAGTGACATCCTGACTGTGTTGCTGTGAGTTAATTGTCCAGATGTTCCAAACTTGAAGGACCCTGCAACCGTGTACTGTAGTCTTTGTTTGACCTCAAGGATTACTTTGTTGGAAGCGGACTCTGGCTCTCTGGTTGTAATTTGGGCATCATAATGAGTGTCTGTAATGAAAGGATTTCCAACAGGACTAGGATGACCTCATGTTTATCTCACATGTTAGCAGGTATGAATTTTCATGGATATGCTTACAGTCTACGTAGGAACTTGTGAACTTGCTTTGTTGAACAAAGGGTGATCTTGGTACTGGAGGAATATCTGGGCTGGAATGAGCTCCAGGAAATGTGCTGCCTCACTCACGGGTCAGTCATGAATTGAATCACTGACTTCCGAACACCGTCTGTTTTGGAGGGACTCTATTGAATAACCTGGTTGTCTTTTCAACCAACTCTGCAGCTCTGGACTGTATGTGGCTGTTAAGCTGCAACATTTCTGACCAGCTTGTGTTCTTCTTCTTATTTGTTACTATGACCAAAGTGGACGGTCGCTCACTGAGTCTGGTCTGCTCGAGGTTTCATCCTCTGATTAAAACCTCCTGAGGGAGTTATTCCTGACCATGGTTGCAGTCTTCTTGCTCGTGGGCTGGGTAAGGTCTCCAGCTTACCGGTGCGTAGTGCCTTGAGCGCCATTTGGTGCTTTACAAATAGATGGAAGGGAAGCCCGATGTGAATCCGATGGAGTGGTTGTCTGTCCTGTGGTAGAGGACACGACTCTCGGACAGGTTGGAGAGACAGGACTCTGGTGTCAGTGAGGAGCAGCAGGCTGACGGTCCAAGGACAGCCCAACAGGTCGGGTTTGCATGTGTTCCCTTAATGCTTCGTGCCCACGCTGGTTACCCGATTGTAATCGTACCTCCACAGACGCTTAGAACACATTTGTTTAAATGAGTCAATCAATCAATCAATTTTTTTTTATATAGCGCCAAATCACAACAAACAGTTGCCCCAAGGCGCTTTATATTGTAAGGCAAAGCCATACAATAATTATGTAAAACCCCAACGGTCAAAACGACCCCCTGTGAGCAAGCACTTGGCTACAGTGGGAAGGAAAAACTCCCTTTTAACAGGAAGAAACCTCCAGCAGAACCAGGCTCAGGGAGGGGCAGTCTTCTGCTGGGACTGGTTGGGGCTGAGGGAGAGAACCAGGAAAAAGACATGCTGTGGAGGGGAGCAGAGAGTGCAATAAAGATTTATATTAAAAACATTGTGAGAGGGAACTTGTGATTGGTGGCTGTGATTTTATCCATAATGGTGGTGATTTTTGTTTGCTGAAGATTAGACACCATTCTGATTTCTCTTCTGTGGCTTCTGTTCGCAACATAAGACTCTTCCTTTGTGGACTGACTGAGACTCTTTTGGAGGAAATCAGCTTCTCCTCTGGTTCAGGATTTACTTGATGTTGGCCAACACATCATTCAGGATGTTGAGAAGTATTTGGACGTGGTATTCTTTAAAAACCAGTGCTGGACGAAAACGGATGGATCGGTCACCGCACCCTCCCAGGATGACTCCTGCCAAAGAGAAAACAGGAATCACCTTGTGAAGCTTCTGCAGATGGCTCATTAGAATAAGATCATCAGTGTTTATGACATAAACCTTTAGAAGAGAAACAAACCCAGGAGGACAGTGGAGCTGCTTTCAACGTTATGACATCGTACACAGTAAGAAATTTACTTACCTGATGCTTTCAGTGCTGCACCAGAAGGAAAATAATTGATGATTCTTCAGTATTAAGCACAAAAGAACATCTGAAAAAGAGCTGATGGTCTGGTGCTTCCTACCTTTGTCTCTGGTCTTAAGTAGGATGCTGTCACGTGTTGCATCATCGCGGATATCAACAGCACAGAAAGTTCCCTGCCCTCGGGCCCGGCTCAGCATGCCGGGGTACTGGGCCTGCAGACCAGAGGAATATCATCTTAATGAGCCACAGCAGGAAATATGTGGAGCATTCAGCAATTCTGGCCTCTGGAAATGGAGGCACTATGTAATAAACCGTGGATAATCCCTCAGTGGTCTATGTGATATTTGCATTTAAGACCTTGTATGAAAGAAGAGTCAACACAGCAAGAACATCATGATTGTTGCATTTAAACTGTTGTAGTAGCGAGCAGTGGCAAAAGGGCAAGTGTGGCACCATCAAAAGACTTAAGGAAACAAGTGTAAGTTTGTAAAAGGTCGGGGACAATAAGAGGCACCCTGAGGGCATCAGGAAGACCAGACATGGTGGAAGACCAAAGTCACCCACAGACACAGGAATCCTTCCAGGAGGTGATGTCATCACTGTACGCTGTCTAACAGATCTGTTTCTCCACAAAATAGGTCTAATGAATAAATACAGACATAATGACGTTTCTCTCACGTGCACTCTACCTGAAGCTGATATAAGCCATTCAGCAGGGCTTTCCCAGAACGTGTCACCTGCTCCAGCAGGTTCTCTCTGTGGATCACGTTGAGGACCTCAGCCAGGAGCAGGTTTTTTGATGGGTCACCCATCCAAGTATTAAAGATCCGGTAGGGCTGAGAATAGGAAATGAAACAAATCCAGGTGAGAGATGTCTAAATCTGATCTGAAAGCAGTCAGGGAACAAGGCAATGACAGAACTCTTAACTTAATAGAGTCTGTCTATCCAGGACTAAAGCTCTACTTTGGACTCCTACAACTGAGAAGTCACAAAACAAATCCTGCATGTTTCTGGACCAGCAGTCCCTCATTTCTTCAGTAATGTCATCAATGAGTTCTTGGCTTTTGACTTTTTCTGGAATTATAAATGTAAAAAAGTGTAAAGGTTACAAACTTTGTCCGCCTGTAGTTCATCCTTGTGGTAGTAGCCGCCAGTCTGCAGCTTTTTGCTGAAAGAAACGATGTCAGCAGGGTCGTCCATGTCCCAGTGTTCATGTGCCCAGAACTTCCCTGTTGCTCCTCCCCCAGTCTGGACTTCATCCACGTGGAAACTGCAGCCGTGCTAGGAAACACAAGAGACAGCACACGGACTCAGGGCTCAGTGGGAGACTGAGACAAACAAGCTAAAATAATATGCTTCAGATAATGGACTGACGAGGTGGAACCAGTCCACAGCTTTGATGTGTTCATCTGCACCGGGATCTGAGGCAGATGGGTTCCCGGTAGGACCTGATGACCTGGATGGATGCACAGAACACCATTCCACTCTGTGGCAGATGAGACTCAAGTTCAAGCTGAGCCCAGAAGGGAAAAAAGTGCAGCAGGAAAACTGGCAGCAAAATGCCAGAAGACTCATACGATGACAACAATGTCAATGAAATCTGGGTTCTGACTTCATCATGAAATCATTCACCAATCAATCCAAAAAATTTTTTCTTATCAATATCTGCTTTAAATAATCAAGCTAGGCGTCTTAGTTGTTGAGATAAAAAAAGATGTTTTGAACCATGTCATCCTGCACCTTGACCAAAGTACTCCAAAATATCTATCAAACTGATATCCCAACCAAGTCTGAAGGAAATCTGTCCACTGCTTTTTCAGTTGTTATTCTCACACACACACACACACACATACACTAATGAAAACAACATCCTACTATCACCACTTCATTGCCATCATTTTATTATTATTAAACCTTTAAACCAGATAAAAAAAAAACTTGTGTGGGCCGCTGAAGAGGAGGTACTGCTGGCCCACCACCACCAGATGGCGCCCTGCTTGAAGTGCGGGCTTCAAGCACGAGAGGGCGTCATAGCAACCGGGAGTGACAGCTGTCACTCGTCATCAGCACCAGCTGTCACTCATCCACATCACCACCACCATAAAGGTCGGACTGCAAATCCACCTCCCCGCCGAGAAAGCTACCAGAAGAGGTAATTTCTCTGCTAAACTTAACTCTGACTTATAGTCTGATACCTTTTTGCAGCCGTTTTCCTGTAGTGGTGCCTTAACTGTGGGATTGGCGTTTGGTGTGATCAGCGACGGCTTCGTTTCACACCCCAACCAGATAAGTGGTTAGACAGGAGCTGCACGAGTGTGTGACTGGAGGTGGAGGTGCTCCCTCCCAAAAGAACACAGACTGTGGGATTACTAAGTGTGCGAACTCACACTCATCTATACTGTTTCTGTTCTCTGCCAGCAGTACCAGGTCTGACAGCTGGAGACGGTGGCCACCTGGGGATCCAGGACTTGGCGGCTCCGGTGTTCTTCAGATCCGTTGGTGGTGAGGGCCGTGTGGGATCCGGCTCGGTTCTGGACGGGTGTCTCCTATCCTCAAGCCTGCCCACACGTCACCCAACGTGTAATTGACTATAGTCACAAACTGATTGTTGTCTGTATTCCGTTGTGCACTTCACAACAAAACTGTTGAGATCGAGACGTCGTTTACAAGGATGACCTGACCAAGAAGGGCAGGAGCACACGGCGAAAAGAAATGAACAACATCAGGGTAACAATTTAAAATATATCAAATACAAGCATTTAAGAAATAAAACAATCACTTTTGTCACAGTATCAATGTATGAGTTTAAAAAACAGTTTAAGATTTAAACACAGGCACTGTTCAAAAAATTTCCGTTCTCTGTCTCTTCAAATAGAGCGGAAAGCGTTCAAAGAAATCAACCCAAACAGTTTCAATTCAGACTGGAGGACATTCTAGTCAGAAGAAGCAGAGAAACTACAAGCTTTCTTTCCCGTTTCAGTGGAAACACGAGGTACACGGAAGGACAACATGTCATTCGAGCACAAAACATAACGGCTTTCAGATCTCCAAAGTAAACTGGATAAATAGGTTGGAACCAGTGGCAGGCACAGTTCCGCTAATCTGCTAACTGCCAGTGGTGGGCACAGATAACCAAAAAATTAACTTCGATAACAGATAACTCAAAAGTTATCTTTGATAAAGATAAACCGATAAACCACCCAAAAATGTATCAGAAGTTACAGATAACCGATAACCGATAAATTCCAGTATTGTCTCTGGTGCATTTGCAACTACTAACAAGCTGAATTTAAGTTTTAACACCACAATCGCTTTTGGAAGCATCAAAAGCGACAAAAGACCCAAACAATGAACCCGCACTTCTATATTTGAACATGTTGCCCCCTGCTGGAAGCTATACGGCTACAACACAGACGCACCCTGAGAGCAGCCTCAAAGCCAGCTCTCTACCAATCACAATGCTCCGGTCAGGCAGAGGTCTTGGAAAATAAAGTCATGCTGACTTATGGTTTGGTGTGAATACTGATAGAATAACTTCATTAATGTCAATTCTGTCATTTGTACAAAGTTAAAATATAACATATATCTTTTAATGTCACGTTCTGCCCCCGCGACCCGACTCCGGATAAAGTGGAAGAAAATAAATGGATGGATGGATGGATGGATGGATCTTTTAATATGGAAAAATGCACTAATTCTGAGGTTTTGTAACAAACACAGACAGACGCAAAGGACTTTGTGTAAAAGTTCCTCTGATAAACACTGATTGGTTCAGTCATTCATTATGTAAACCAACATGTTAATGTGACGTGTGTCATGTGTTGGTGTTTACAGATAAATGTGCTTTTGTAAAATATTCCCTTTTTTATTTGTAAAAGCAGGAATTTTTACGGAGCCCTGGAAGTGTCATTGCAAAATGTTTTGCATGTGGAGAGAATGTGCACATGTTTTATTAGTGCCATGCACACATTTTATTATATTGTAAAACATGCACTCAATATTGTCTTGACACATAAATGTTGGCTTTACACTGTGCGAGTTCTGGACCTTTTTCAGATGATTCAGATTCGTGCGAGAATTTTTTGGACCGAGTTTCAGGTTAATCGCGCGTCCTGCATCGTGTAGTGTACATGGAGTAACAAGCTGCATTTAACATCTCACGACCACCTCCTGATCGCCGATCGTATGGTCGAATGAAAATCAAACCTGTTTGATATTATTGTGGTGGGCCGTCGTGAAGTTATCCTGCTGCTGAAGAGCTCCAAGCATCCAATCGCTTGCACTGTGCCTGTGCAAACACCGCAGAGCTGTCTTGTAATGGTTTTTTTTGTTGTTGTTTTGTTTTGTCTTGAAACTTAAATTGTAAAAAAAAAAGAAAAAAAGCCATTTGCAAAGCCAAAAAGTTGATTTGACCACCATCTGATATAATCGGGGGTCAAAATAAATAGAACACTGCCATCTACTGGTGCCCAGATGCTCAGTACTTGGGGCGAATACTGCCATGAACACTACTGGCCAGTAGATGGCAGTAGAGGCCTTGAAAACTTGCCAAAACAAAATTCCAGATAATCCGTGTCTGCTACATTTAAGATGCGTGGAATTTAATAAACACAAATACAATAACAACGTCTATAAACCCAGATAATATATTCACGAGAGTTTTAGGCACTAGAGTTTAATGCTGTTGTCCGTGGAGCCTGAACAGAGTGTCTGAAATGCATTTCTCATGTCATGAACGTACTGAGATTACCCTATCCTACCCATAATGCACTGCTGGGCACAGCATGTGCTCACTAAAACCTTAAAAAGTAGCACATTACTTTAAAAGTAAAACATATATCTGATATTTTCACTTTATAAAAATTCAGCCATGACAGTACTTTTAAATAACTTGTCCCAAATTAGTTTGGTTAAAATTTGAACCATAAGTTAAAAATGTATGCCTCTGGATGACTTGGGTGATATTGCCAGTGTATCAGTATGGTGTTAAAGGAAATTTTTTTTTTTTTTTTTTTTGACCAGTTCTCCTTTGCCTGCAGAGGACAGAGTAGTTTCTCCTGAAAGCAGCTCTCTT
Source organism: Thalassophryne amazonica (assembly GCF_902500255.1). Taxonomy (NCBI): domain Eukaryota; kingdom Metazoa; phylum Chordata; class Actinopteri; order Batrachoidiformes; family Batrachoididae; genus Thalassophryne; species Thalassophryne amazonica. The sequence goes on along the minus strand of NW_022986259.1, from coordinate 339,960 downwards.
CTGTTTGCAGAGGGTAGAACTATACATCTGTTAGGAAACATTTAACAGGTAGGTGCTCAACTGATTTTAAATTTTTTAAATGTTTGCCGCTGTTCAGCTTTGTTTACTACGTTATTGGTCTAAAAGTTATCAGATGAAAATTTATTGGAAGATAATTAGTCTGATAATGGTTTTTAAAGTTATCTAAAAAGATCATCCGATGATGAAAACATTATCTTCGATAATTATCTGTTATCGGATTATCAGAAGTGTGCCCACCACTGCTAACCGCTAATTATCAAAGCTAATGTTTTCATTATCGGATTAGCCTGTCAGATAATTTTGAAAACCATCAGCGGACTAATTATCTTCTGAGAAATTTTGATCTGATAATTTTTAGACCGCTAACATTTATAAAGTCTGACATCAAAGATTTCAGTGTAGTAGATGGGCAGTTCTGTCGTCTGCAAACAGAGGAGAGCTAGTTTCTGAAGAAACTGCTCTATCCTCTGCAGAGAAAGAATGGCTCCCAGACAAAAAAAACTCATTTCTCTTGACCCCCATACTGATGTGCTGGGAATATCACCCCAGTCATCCAGAGGCATACAGTTTTAACTTATGGTTAAAATTTTAACCAAACTAATTTCGGACAAGTTATTTAAATTAACATCACGTCTGAAGTTAGGGTTAGAGTTACTTTACAACTAAAACATATATCTGATATTTTCACTTTATAAAAGTAATGCACTAATTTTGAAGGTTTTAGTGTGGACATGCTGTCTCCAGGTGCATTATGGGTAATCTCAGTACATTCACGACAGAAGAAATGCATTTGAGACGCTCTGATCAGGCTCCACACGGACAACAGCATTAAATTCTTTGTATATTATGCCTAAAACTCTCGCAAATATATTCGCTGGGTTTATAGAAGTTGTTATTGTGTTTGTTTTATGTAAAAATACCAGAAGAAGGTCAGGTTGCTTCTCTTTTTCTTTCTTTCTTTAATATTTATTTCATTCATTTAAAAGAAAAACAGAAAAGCAAAAAACAAAAGCACCACAATACCAGAATGAAAAGGAGCAGAAAGAAGAACAAGTCTTATGATTTCTGCCCCTTTTAACAATACAATCTTTCAATATACAGCATCATAGTCAACATTATTTAACAGATTGCATTTCTTTAACTTGTCACATACCACTGACCCATTTCATAATTATGACCATTAATTAATAGATTACATCACTGACAGGTTACATTTAAACTTAAGACACTCCAAACATTTTTAACAGTTTACTTTTTTTTTCTTTTTTTTTGACTCCATTATTTTCAAATGGAATCATTGCAATCGAGTCATTTTTGATCAGGATATGTCATTCAAAGCGCATATTAAACAAATATGTAGGACTGCTTTTTTGCATTTACGCAATATCTCTAAAATCAGAAAGGTCTTGTCTCAGAGTGATGCTGAAAAACTAATTCATGCATTTATTTCCTCTAGGCTGGACTATTGTAATTCATTATTATCAGGTTGTCCTAAAAGTTCCCTAAAAAGCCTTCAGTTAATTCAAAATGCTGCAGCTAGAGTACTGACGGGGACTAGAAGGAGAGAGCATATCTCACCCATATTGGCCTCACTTCATTGGCTTCCTGTTAATTCTAGAATAGAATTTAAAATTCTTCTTCTTACTTATAAGGTTTTGAATAATCAGGTCCCATCTTATCTTAGGGACCTCGTAGTACCATATCACCCCAATAGAGCGCTTCGCTCTCAGACTGCAGGCTTACTTGTAGTTCCTAGGGTTTGTAAGAGTAGAATGGGAGGCAGAGCCTTCAGCTTTCAGGCTCCTCTCCTGTGGAACCAGCTCCCAATTCAGATCAGGGAGACAGACACCCTCTCTACTTTTAAGATTAGGCTTAAAACTTTCCTTTTTGCTAAAGCTTATAGTTAGGGCTGGATCAGGTGACCCTGAACCATCCCTTAGTTATGCTGCTATAGACGTAGACTGCTGGGGGGTTCCCATGATGCACTGTTTCTTTCTCTTTTTGCTCTGTATGCACCACTCTGCATTTAATCATTAGTGATCGATCTCTGCTCCCCTCCACAGCATGTCTTTTTCCTGGTTCTCTCCCTCAGCCCCAACCAGTCCCAGCAGAAGACTGCCCCTCCCTGAGCCTGGTTCTGCTGGAGGTTTCTTCCTGTTAAAAGGGAGTTTTTCCTTCCCACTGTAGCCAAGTGCTTGCTCACAGGGGGTCGTTTTGACCGTTGGGGTTTTACATAATTATTGTATGGCCTTGCCTTACAATATAAAGCGCCTTGGGGCAACTGTTTGTTGTGATTTGGCGCTATATAAAAAAATTGATTGATTGATTGATTGATTCCTGTTTGCTATTTAGAGTCCTGCTTATGTCAAACACTGTCTGTTGTCTTTGTTCCAGAGTAATATATATATAAGATGTCTGAAATTCAGTTGGCGTTTATTAAATTCCACGCATCTTAAACATAGCAGACACGGATTATCTGGAATTTTGTTTTGGCAAGTTATCACGGTCTCTACTGCCATCTACTGGCCAGTATTGTTCATTAGTTCATAGTGTTTGATTTTAGATTAATTTGTGTTGTTGTGAATTGTGTGAAGCGCCTTGGGGTGACTTTGTCGTGAGTTTGCGCTATATATATTAATAAATTGAAATTGATGGCAGTATGAGTGTCTGGATGCCAGCAGATGGCAGTGTTCTATTTACTTTGACCCTGGTTATATCAGACAGTTGTCTAATTACAACTTGGCTTTGTTTTGCAAATGCCTTTTTTTTACAAATAAAAAATTGGCATATTTTACAAAAGCACATTTATATGTAAACTAAACACCAACACACACCTCACATTGTGTTGGTTTTTACATAGAATGAATGAGTCAACCAATCAGTGTTAGCGGAGGCATATTTTACCCATAATCTCTTTGGCATCTGTCTATTTGTTACAAAACTTCAGAATTAGTGCATTATTTAAAATTAAAAGATATATATGTTATATATTCCAGTCCCAGCAGAAGACTGCCCCTCCCTGAGCCTGGTTCTGCTCGAGGTTTCTTCCTGTTAAAAGGGAGTTTTTCCTTCCCACTGTCGCCAAGTGCTTGCTCATAGGGGGTTGTTTTGACCATTGGGGTTTTTCTGTAATTACTGTATGGCTTTTGCCTTGCAATATAAAGCGCCTTGGGGCAACTGTTGTTGTGATTTGGCGCTATATAAATAAAACCGATTTGATTTTGATTCAGAGGCATACAGTTTTAACTTATGGTTAAAATTTTAACCAAACTAATTTCGGACAAGTTATTTAAATTAACATCACGTCTGAAGTTAGGGTTAGAGTTACTTTACAACTAAAACATATATCTGATATTTTCACTTTATAAAAGTAATGCACTAATTTTGAAGGTTTTAGTGTGGACATGCTGTCTCCAGGTGCATTATGGGTAATCTCAGTACATTCACGACAGAAGAAATGCATTTGAGACGCTCTGATCAGGCTCCACACGGACAACAGCATTAAATTCTTTGTATATTATGCCTAAAACTCTCGCGAATATATTCTCTGGGTTTATAGAAATTGTTATTGTGTTTGTTTTATGTAAAAATGCCAGAAGAAGGTCAGGTTGCTTCTCCATTATTTTCAAATAGAATCATTGCAATCGATTCCTGTTTGCTATTTAGAGTCCTGCTTATGTCAAACACTGTCTGTTGTCTTTGTTCCAGAGTAATATATATATAAGATGTCTGAAATTCAGTTTGCGTTTATTAAATTCCACGCATCTTAAACATAGCAGACACGGATTATCTGGAATTTTGTTTTGGCAAGTTATCACGGTCTCTACTGCCATCTACTGGCCAGTATTGTTCATTAGCTCATAGTGTTTTGATTTTAGATTAATTTGTGTTGTTGTGAATTGTGTGAAGCGCCTTGGGGCGACTTTGTCGTGAGTTGGCGCTATATATATATTAATAAATTGAAATTGAAATTGATGGCAATATGAGGGTCTGGATGCCAGCAGATGGCAGTGTTCTATTTACTCTGACCTTGGTTATATCAGACGGTTGTCTAATTACAACTTGGCTTTGTTTTGCAAATGCCTTTTTTTTACAAATAAAAAATTGGCATATTTTACAAAAGCACATTTATATGTAAACTAAACACCAACACACACCTCACATTAATGTGTTGGTTTTTACATAGAATGAATGAGTCAACCAATCAGTGTTAGCGGAGGCACATTTTACCCATAATCTCTTTGGCATCTGTCTGTGTTTGTTACAAAACTTCAGAATTAGTGCATTATTTAAAATTAAAAGATATATATGTTATATAGTCCAGTCCCAGCAGAAGACTGCCCCTCCCTGAGCCTGGTTCTGCTGGAGGTTTCTTCCTGTTAAAAGGGAGTTTTTCCTTCCCACTGTCGCCAAGTGCTTGCTCATAGGGGGTCGTTTTGACTGTTGGGGTTTTTCTGTAATTACTGTATGGCTTTTGTGGCCAAGTGGTTAATGTGCTTGGTTTCAGTTCAGAAGGCTCCAGGTTCAAATCCCACCCCTGCCACATTTCTCCATGTAATGTGGAGTTGTGTCAGGAAAGGCATCAGGCGTAAAACCTGTGCCAATTCAACATGCAGATCCACCTTGGATTTGCTGTGGCGACCCCGAGTGCAAACAAGGGAGCAGCCGAAGGGACTTACTTACTGTATGGCTTTTGCCTTGCAATATAAAGCGCCTTGGAGCAACTGTTGTTGTGATTTGGCGCTATATAAATAAAACTGATTTGATTTTGATTTATATTTTAACTTTGTACAAATGACAGAATTGACATTAATGGAGTTATTCTATCGGTATTAACTTTATTTATACACCAAAATATAACTCAGCATTGCTTTATTTTCCAAGACCTCGGCCTCACGGTGACACTGTTATTGAGTAGAGAGTTGAGCTTTGCTGTTCCTCTCAGCTGCTTCACTGCTGCAAGTTATGTAGTAAACAGGAGCTTCCAGCAGGGGGCAGGACGCTCAAAGACGGAAGTGCTGACTCATTGTTTGGGTCTGTAGTCATCTTTGAGGCTACCAGAAGCGATTGTGGTGTTAAAACTCAAAATCAGCTTGTTAGTAGTTGCAAGTGTACCAGAGACAATACTGAAAGTTATCAGTTATCTGTAGCTTCCGATACATTTTTGGGTGGTTTATCAGTTTAGCTTTATAAAAGATAACTTTTCAGTTAGCTGATTATCTGTTATCGAAGCTAACTTTTTGGTCCACCACTGCTCAGTGGCAGAGTCAATTCAATACCCACAAAATGGACATAAATAACTGAACAGACTATACCTGGTGAAAGAAATAATCATGACCATAAAAAGAATCACAACAGGACAGAAGAAAAATAAACTACAATCATCAATCATAACAGATGAGAAGAGGAGATCACAGAACCGTGAACCAACAATGAACTTAGAAGTGCCAGAGTGAAAGAACACCACCAAAATATAAAGAAGGGAACAAAACTAAAAGACTAACAATTATTAACACAGAAAAGCAAACTGAAAAACTCAACATCTGAGGGCAAAAGGAAAACACACAACACTACTGACAGGGGCGAATGCAAGGGTGGAACAAGAGGGACCAGACCACTGACAGAAGAACAGACAAACCTATACAGGACATAAGACAAAATGAACACACTTGAAACTTAACGAAAGAAACACCTGAAAACATACAGAATATGAAAATACTGAAAGAATTCAAAATTCAGTCAACTGAAAAACCAAAAAATATGAAAAAAAAACCCAGCCAAACGGTCTGCAGGGCAGAATCTAACAGGAACCAGTCCAATAGGAGTTTTGTAAACCAGAATCATCCAGTGTGTATAACGCCTGACAGACAAACAGGGCATGCCAGCTTTGGCAGACAACTCACAGCGGTGGGTGAGGCAGCTACAACCAGTGATGAATCTCAGGGTGCAGTGATACAGCGGGGTCAGGGACAACTGGATGAAGTACACATACACATGACATCACCACAGTCCAGGACAGGGAAGAAAGTAGCATCAGGAGCATTTGAGCTCAAAGGGGAAAAACATGACTTGTTTCTGTAATGGAAGCTGAGCTTCACCCTTAATTTGGAGATCAAGTGTTTAAGATGAACTTTAAAAGAGAGCTCCATATTAATAATTAGTCCCAGATACTTGTAACTGCTGACTAGCTCAAGATTTTTAATTCAGGCATTTGTAATTAATGGTATGCTCTCAGAGGAAACAGGTGACTGAGGGAAAAAAAAAAACATTATTTTGGATTTTTCAGCATTTAAGGCCAGTTTGAATTTTTCCAGACAGCACAATGTCAAAGGCAGACTGCAAAAATTCAGATGCCTTTGTAATTGATTTTGAACAACAATAAATTACAGTGTCATCTGCATAAAGATCCTAGAAAGTGTTTGACAGGATTGCACATAGATCATTAATTCAAATTGTGATCAAAATCTAACAACCAAATGTGTCATCTTCGCTCTTACAGAGAATAACTAATGCCACAAACACACATCTGGAAGTGAATGACCAATCAGTGAGAAGAACTGAGACCAATGAAGCAGAGGTCATCACTCTGAGTGGGACATAGCCCCGCCACACTGGTGCTGATCTTCATTGTCATGTTAGAGAAGTGAGAGGTTTTCTGATGAGGGAAGGGACCAAGAGACTAGAGGCCTCATGTCCAAAGATTGCGTGGATTTCCTCCTTAAACATGGCGTACACTAATGGCCCAGTCACACGGCACTGACGAAGCCCTGACGAAGGAAAAAAAAAAAACAATTTGTCAGAAAACATTGACGAATGAGCTGACGAATTCCCATCACCGAATAACCTACAAATCATGAGCGCAAAAAGAACGAAGGATAAACGAGACAAAACGTTAACGTTGACGCTTTGAACGACAGCTGAAACCGAAGCGTCGACGCTTTGAATGACAGCTAAAAACAGTGATCACTCACCAGCCCGGTAGGTGGTGATAAATGGTACCGTCCGCCATTGAATACGAATGAAGAAGAAGAAGCCCTCGGCTATAGCCAACCATTCTGCAGGTGTAGTTGGAGGTGTGAAACATTCGTCCATGAACTCTTCACAGATGGCTTTGCACACTTCTCGAACGACGAGAGAGAATGTGTTGTGAGGAACGCGCCATCCATATTGCATATTGCTGTACTTGGTTCCGGAAGCCAAATGTCGAAGAGTCAGTGCCAGCTTCAGGCCCAGGTCCAGAGCCGCTCGGTACCATGTGCCCTGCTTCAGGATGTGTGGACCAACTCTCCTGAGAAGCTTGTCGTACATCTCGGATGGCATTCGCATAAAATTGCGGAATGACTGCGGATCTTCACCCCTCAGCTCAACCATGAGTTGGTCATACAGACCGAACTGTCTTTGCTGCTGGATCCATGGCCTCGTCCACCATCTCCATCGCTGTCCCCTTCGCCATCGGTGCCGGGCTTGCAGGTACATGCTGATCATTAATTCGTCCTCGTATATTTCGGCCTGAAGAACAGCCATCTTGTACTCATCCACAAGGCGGGCTGGCTCTTCTCCATGCTGGGGATCATCACGATCCATGGTGCTGGTCATGACGAACTGTCTGTGTCTGGTCATGGGGAACTGTTCGTGTCCGCTGAAGGCCACACCCACACAAAGGCGAAATGTTTGAAACATCAGTACATAGTTGATGAAACGTTCTTAATGCTATATTTACTGTATGAAAACATTTAGGTCATCGAGGCGTCGTTACGTATTTGTTAATTACTCCTTCAGCTGTCGTCATGTTCATTCAACCGAGGTGAACGAAGAGTGAACGAAAGGCTAATGTTACAAAAACTAAGAAAATGATAACAAACCGTCACAAACAACGGCGACACGAAACACGGACGAATTGAGGTTTTCGGTGGTGTTCGTTCAAAATTTTCGACAGTAGCCCCCAGTTCCCGGCAGAAGCTCCTCCAGACGTGTGAGGAGAACTGGGGACCACGATCCGAGACGATGTCGGTGGGTATCCCATGCAGACGGACGACGTGGTGGACCAGGAGGTCTGCTGTCTCCTGGGCTGTTGGGAGCTTCGGGAGGGCCACGAAGTGGGCCGCCTTGGAGAATCGGTCCACTATCGTAAAGATGGTGGTGTTGCCCTGGGACGGCGGGAGGCCCGTGACGAAATCCAGGCCGATGTGGGACCAGGGGCGATGAGGCACAGGTAACGGCTGGAGAAGTCCTTGGGACCTTTTATGGTCTGCCTTGCCCCTGGCACAGGTGGTGCATGCCTGGATGTACTCCCAGACGTCGGCCTCCATAGACGCCCACCAGAAGCGCTGCCGGACAACTGCCACGGTCCTTTGCACCCCTGGATGACAGGAGAGCTTGGAACCGTGACAGAAGTCCAAAACTGCAGCTCTGGCCTCTGGTGGGACGTATAAATGGTTCTTCGGACCTGTTCCTGGGTCCGGGCTCCGTGCCAGGGCCTCCCGGACGATCTTCTCCACGTCCCAGGTGAGGGTGGCCACGATAGTGGACTCAGGCAGGATGGGCTCCGGTGGATCCGACAGTGCAGTTTTGACCTCCTCTTCGTGTACCCGGGACAAGGCATCCGACCTCTGGTTCTTGGTCCCGGGGCGATAGGTGATCCGGAAGTCAAAACGCCCGAAGAACAGTGACCAGCGGGCTTGCCTGGGGTTCAGCCGCTTGGCGGTCCTGATATACTCCAGGTTCCGATGGTCAGTGAAAACCGTGAACGGCACAGACGCTCCCTCCAACAGGTGTCTCCACTCCTCAAGAGCCTCTTTCATCGCAAGGAGTTCTCGATTGCCGACGTCATAGTTCCGTTCAGCCGGGGTCATCCTGCGTGAAAAGTAGGCACACGGGTGAAGAACCTTATCAGTCTCTCCGCTCTGGGATAGCACGGCTCCTATCCCTGAGTCAGAGGCGTCCACTTCAACCACGAACTGGCGGCTAGGGTCGGGCTGCACCAAAACTGGCGCAGTAGAGAACCGTCGTTTCAACTCCTTGAACGCGGCTTCGCACCGATCCGACCAGGTGAAGGGGACTTTTGGAGAGGTCAGGGCTGTCAGGGGGCTAACTACCTGACTGTAGCCCTTAATGAACCTCCTATAGAAATTAGCGAAGCCGAGGAACTGTTGCAGCTTCCTACGGCTTGTTGGTTGGGGCCAATCTCTCACCGCCGCAACCTTGGCCGGATCAGGGGCGACGGAGTTAGAGGAGATGATAAACCCCAGGAAGGACAAAGACGTGCGGTGAAACTCGCACTTCTCGCCCTTCACAAACAGTCGGTTCTCTAACAACCGCTGCAGGACCTGACGTACATGCTGGACATGGGTCTCAGGATCTGGAGAAAAGATGAGAATATCATCCAGATATACGAAGACGAATCAGTGGAGGAAGTCCCGCAAGACGTCGTTAACCAAGGCTTGGAACGTCGCGGGGGCGTTGGTGAGGCCGAACGGCATGACCAGGTACTCCAAGTGACCTAACGGGGTGTTAAATGCCGTCTTCCATTCGTCTCCCTTCCGGATCCGAACCAGGTGATACGCATTTCTAAGATCCAGCTTAGTAAAGATTTTGGCTCCATGCAGGGGGGTGAACACGGAATCCAACAATGGCAACGGGTATCGGTTGCGAACCGTAATCTCATTCAGCCCCCTGTAATCAATGCATGGACGGAGTCCGCCATCTTTCTTGCCCACAAAAAAGAAACCTGCCCCCATCGGGGAGGTGGAGTTCCGGATCAGCCCGGCAGCTAATGAGTCCCGGATGTAGGTCTCCATTGATTCGCGCTCAGGTCGTGAGAGGTTGTACAGCCTGCTGGACGGGAACTCAGCGCCTGGAACCAAATCAATGGCACAATCGTATGGACGGTGCGGGGGAAGGGTGAGTGCCAGATCCTTGCTGAAGACGTCAGCAAGATCGTGGTACTCAACCGGCACTGCCGTCAGATTGGGAGGGACTTTGACCTCCTCCTTAGCCTGTAAACCGGGAGGAACCGAGGATCCTAAACACACCCGATGGCAGGTTTCGCTCCACTGAACCACCACCCCAGACGGCCAATCAATCCGGGGATTGTGCTTCAACATCCATGGGAAGCCCAAAATCACGCGGGAGGTAGAAGGAGTTACAAAAAACTCAATCTCCCCCCTTTGGTTTCCAGACACTTCACCAGAGTTACTGGTTGTGTCTTGTGTGTGATTAAAGGGAGGAGGGTGCCATCTAGTGCCCGCACCTGCAATGGCGAAGGAAGCGCCACCAGAGGGAGCCCTACCTCCCTTGCCCATCTGCTGTCTAGCAGATTCCCTTCTGACCCCGTGTCCACCAGTGCTGGGGTTTGAAGGGTTAAATCCCCGCTCAGGATTGTAACTGGGAGTCGTGTGGCAATCTGTGTGTGTCCCACGTGAATGTGTTGGCCCCCCCCTTAGCCCAGTCTCTGAGGGCGGTTGTTGTTGTGGCCGTTTGCGGCAGTTTTTCTGTATGTGCTCCTTCGAGCTGCAGAGAAAACACTCCCCACGGACCAGCCTCCTCATTTTGGCCCTGTGCGTTTCCGTCAACAGGGGGAGCTGTTGCCCCACGGAGCGCTGCGGCTGTGGAGCGTGGGGAGGGCGGCCCCTTTTCGAACCCGGAAGGGAGAGGGACGGCGCGTATCCGGCCACGTCCTTCGCCTCGCTCCCGATGGCGTTCCTCCAACCGATTGTCTAACCGTATAACGAGATCGATAAGCCCATCTAAATCCCGCGGTTCCTCCTTAGCTACCAGATGCTCCTTCAGGACCGATGACAGTCCGTTTATGAAGGCGCAACGTTATTCCAGCAGGACCTCGCAGCCGCGATGCGGAAGTCGACTGCATATTCGGCTGCACACCGGCGCCCCTGTCGCATTGACAGCAGCATTGTTGAAGCGGTCTCTCCTCTGTTAGGGTGATCAAACACTGTTCTGAACTCCCCCACAAACCCAGTGTATGCTGATAACAACCGTGAGTTCTGTTCCCAGAGCGCCGTAGCCCAGGCGCGTGCCTTACCCCGAAGCAAAGCAATAACATAAGCCACCTTGCTGGTGTCAGACGCGTACATCACGGGTCGTTGTGCAAAGACGAGCGAACACTGCATCAGAAAGTCCGCGCACGTCTCCACACAACCCCCGTACGGCTCAGGGGGACTTATGTATGCTTCAGGGGAAGGTGGGGGGGTTTGTTGAACGACCAGCGGAATGTTAATACCCGGCACCGGGTCGGCAGGAGGAGGAGCCGCAGCAGCGCTCTGATCGCGCGCTTCCACCTGTGCGGTGAGAGCCTCCATCCTGCGATTAAGGATGATGTTTTGCTCGGACATCAAATCCAGCCGAGCGGTAAAGGCGGTGAGGATTTGCTGCAACTCACCGAGCACGCCTCCTGCAGACACCTGTTCACCCTGCTCTTCCATTGGCTGTCCAACAGATGGATGACGCCCCTCGGGATCCATGACGCTGGCCGAGATATCCTGTTGTGAAAGTGTAGTGACACGGACCCACAACAGGGGGCGCAAATGAACGGTCAATAGATGAGCCAAAAAGTAACAATTTAATGTTGTGAAGGTGCACAACGAATACACAGACAATCTCAGAATATGATTACAGTCAATCCACAAAGGTGACGTGTGGGCAGGCTCGAGGATAGAAGACGTCTGTCCTGAGAAGAGCCGGAACCACACGATTTCCGCCGCCACCGAACCTGGTGAATACTGGAGCCGCCAAGTACCGAATTCCCAGGTGATCACCGTCCCCGACTGTCGGATCTGGTACTGCCGGCAAAGAACAAAGACAGTCAAGTGTGGGTGTGTGTACACCCAGTAACAACAACGGTGCAGTGATTCCTCAGGGGAAAAGAGTGCTGTCCTGCACTCACTCAGCTTCCACCAACAGAGGGACCGGTACTCCTGCAAACACTCACAATATACAGATTATACACAAACGGCTGAGGATATTACCTCCAGTGAAGTACAATATCTCGGCGATGAGGTGGAGATGACGTCTGGGTTTTATGGAGTGGGATGATGAAGAATGAGTGACAGCTGTCAGGACATAATGAGTAACAGCTGTCACTCCCGGCTGTGTCCGTGGCGGCAGCGCCCTCTCGTGCCTGAAGCCCGCACTTCAGGCAGGGCGCCCTCTGGTGGTGGACCAGCAGTACCTCCTCTTCTGGCGGCCCACACAACACTGACTCCGTGGTATAACTCACAAACTCGCAGCTTAAAGCAGATAACCCGTAAGTTGGAGAGGAAATGGCGTCTCACTAATTTAGAAGTTCTTCACTTAGCCTGGAAAAAGAGTCTGTTGATCTATAAAAAAGCCCTCCGTAAAGCTAGGACATCTTACTACTCATCACTAATTGAAGAAAATAAGAACAACCCCAGGTTTCTTTTCAGCACTGTAGCCAGGCTGACAAAGAGTCAGAGCTCTATTGAGCTGAGTATTCCTTTAACTTTAACTAGTAATGACTTCATGACTTTCTTTGTTAATAAAATTTTAACTATTAGAGAAAAAAGTACTCATAACCATCCCAAAGACATATCGTTATCTTTGGCTGCTTTCAGTGATGCCGGTATTTGGTTAGACTCTTTCTCTCCGATTGTTCTGAGTTATTTTCATTAGTTACTTCCTCCAAACCATCAACATGTCTATTAGACCCCATTCCTACCAAGCTGCTCAAGGAAGCCCTACCATTAATTAATGCTTCGATCTTAAATATGATCAATCTATCTTTATTAGTTGGCTATGTACCACAGGCTTTTAAGGTGGCAGTAATTAAACCATTACTTAAAAAGCCATCACTTGACCCAGCTATCTTAGCTAATTATAGGCCAATCTCCAACCTTCCTTTTCTCTCAAAAATTCTTGAAAGGGTAGTTGTAAACAGCTAACTGATCATCTGCAGAGGAATGGTCTATTTGAAGAGTTTCAGTCAGGTTTTAGAATTCATCATAGTACAGAAACAGCATTAGTGAAGGTTACAAATGATCTTCTTATGGCCTCAGACAGTGGACTCATCTCTGTGCTTGTTCTGTTAGACCTCAGTGCTGCTTTTGATACTGTTGACCATAAAATTTTATTACAGAGATTAGAGCATGCCATAGGTATTAAAGGCACTGCGCTGCGGTGGTTTGAATCATATTTATCTAATAGATTACAATTTGTTCATGTAAATGGGGAGTCTTCTTCATAGACTAAGGTTAATTATGGAGTTCCACAAGGTTCTGTGCTAGGACCGATTTTATTCACTTTATACATGCTTCCCTTAGGCAGTATTATTAGAAAGCATTGCTTAAATTTTCATTGTTACGCAGATGATACCCAGCTTTATCTATCCATGAAGCCAGAGGACACACACCAATTAGTTAAACTGCAGGAATGTCTTACAGACATAAAGACATGGATAACCTCTAATTTCCTGCTTTTAAATTCAAATAAAACTGAAGTTATTGTACTTGGCCCCACAGATCTTAGAAACATGGTGTCTAACCAGATCCTTACTCTGGATGGCATTACCCTGACCTCTAGTAATACTGTGAGAAATCTTGGAGTCATTTTTGATCAGGATATGTCCTTCAATGCGCATATTGAGCAAATATGTAGGACTGCTTTTTTACATTTGCGCAATATCTCTAAAATTAGAAAGGTCTTGTCTCAGAGTGATGCTGAAAAACTAATTCATGCATTTATTTCTTCTAGGCTGGACTATTGTAATTCATTATCATCAGGTTGTCCTAAAAGTTCCCTGAAAAGCCTTCAGTTAATTCAAAATGCTGCAGCTAGAGTACTGACGGGGACTAGAAGGAGAGAGCATATTTCACCCATATTGGCCTCTCTTCATTGGCTTCCTGTTAATTCTAGAATAGAATTTAAAATTCTTCTTCTTACTTATAAGATTTTGAATAATCAGGTCCCATCTTATCTTAGGGAACTCTTAGTACCATATCACCCCAATAGAGCGCTTCGCTCTCAGACTGCAGGCTTACTTGTAGTTCCTAGGGTTTGTAAGAGTAGAATGGGAGTCAGAGCCTTCAGCTTTCAGGCTCCTCTCCTGTGGAACCAGCTCCCAATTCAGATCAGGGAGACAGACACCCTCTCTACTTTTAAGATTAGGCTTAAAACTTTCCTTTTTGCTAAAGCTTATAGTTAGGGCTGGATCGGGTGACCCTGAACCATCCCTTAGTTATGCTGCTATAGACGTAGACTGCTGGGGGGTTCCCATGATGCACTGTTTCTTTCTCTTTTTGCTCTGTATGCACCACTCTGCATTTAATCATTAGTGATCGATCTCTGCTCCCCTCCACAGCATGTCTTTTTCCTGGTTCTCTCCCTCAGCCCCAACCAGTCCCAGCAGAAGACTGCCCCTCCCTGAGCCTGATTCTGCTGGAGGTTTCTTCCTGTTAAAAGGGAGTTTTTCCTTCCCACTGTAGCCAAGTGCTTGCTCACAGGGGGTCGTTTTGACCGTTGGGGTTTTACATAATTATTGTATGGCCTTGCCTTACAATATAAAGCGCCTTGGGGCAACTGTTTGTTGTGATTTGGCGCTATATAAAAAAAAATTGATTGATTGATTGATTGACTAACATATTCATCCTGCTGTAACCAGGTTTCTGTAAGGCAGAATAAATCAATATGTTGATCAATTATTATATCATACTGAGGTTGACACATTTGACTCCAGGCTAGGGGCAGTGTTATCACCGCGATTGGAAAAAGACCAGCGGGTACACCCGTGCGCATATTTTTTGCATCGCCTGACCCCGGCTGAAAGAAATTATGACGTGGGTAACCGGGAACTCCTAGCTATGAAGGAAGCACTAGCTGAGTGGAGACATTGGCTGGAGGGACCGTAGTTCCATTTATCTTCTGGACTGACCACCATAACGTTGAATACATCCAATTAGCTAAACGGTTAAATCCTCGGCAAGCCAGGTGGTCATTGTTTTTCGGACATTTTAACTTCATGCGGAAGTCGACTGCATATTCGGCTGCACACCGGCGCCCCTGTCGCATTGACAGCAGCATTGTTGAAGCGGTCTCTCCTCTGTTAGGGTGATCAAACACTGTTCTGAACTCCCCCACAAACCCAGTGTATGCTGATAACAACCGTGAGTTCTGTTCCCAGAGCGCCGTAGCCCAGGCGCGTGCCTTACCCCGAAGCAAAGCAATAACATAAGCCACCTTGCTGGTGTCAGACGCGTACATCACGGGTCGTTGTGCAAAGACGAGCGAACACTGCATCAGAAAGTCCGCGCACGTCTCCACACAACCCCCGTACGGCTCAGGGGGACTTATGTATGCTTCAGGGGAAGGTGGGGGGGTTTGTTGAACGACCAGCGGAATGTTAATACCCGGCACCGGGTCGGCAGGAGGAGGAGCCGCAGCAGCGCTCTGATCGCGCGCTTCCACCTGTGCGGTGAGAGCCTCCATCCTGCGATTAAGGATGATGTTTTGCTCGGACATCAAATCCAGCCGAGCGGTAAAGGCGGTGAGGATTTGCTGCAACTCACCGAGCACGCCTCCTGCAGACACCTGTTCACCCTGCTCTTCCATTGGCTGTCCAACAGATGGATGACGCCCCTCGGGATCCATGACGCTGGCCGAGATATCCTGTTGTGAAAGTGTAGTGACACGGACCCACAACAGGGGGCGCAAATGAACGGTCAATAGATGAGCCAAAAAGTAACAATTTAATGTTGTGAAGGTGCACAACGAATACACAGACAATCTCAGAATATGATTACAGTCAATCCACAAAGGTGACGTGTGGGCAGGCTCGAGGATAGAAGACGTCTGTCCTGAGAAGAGCCGGAACCACACGATTTCCGCCGCCACCGAACCTGGTGAATACTGGAGCCGCCAAGTACCGAATTCCCAGGTGATCACCGTCCCCGACTGTCGGATCTGGTACTGCCGGCAAAGAACAAAGACAGTCAAGTGTGGGTGTGTGTACACCCAGTAACAACAACGGTGCAGTGATTCCTCAGGGGAAAAGAGTGCTGTCCTGCACTCACTCAGCTTCCACCAACAGAGGGACCGGTACTCCTGCAAACACTCACAATATACAGATTATACACAAACGGCTGAGGATATTACCTCCAGTGAAGTACAATATCTCGGCGATGAGGTGGAGATGACGTCTGGGTTTTATGGAGTGGGATGATGAAGAATGAGTGACAGCTGTCAGGACATAATGAGTAACAGCTGTCACTCCCGGCTGTGTCCGTGGCGGCAGCGCCCTCTCGTGCCTGAAGCCCGCACTTCAGGCAGGGCGCCCTCTGGTGGTGGACCAGCAGTACCTCCTCTTCTGGCGGCCCACACAACACTGACTCCGTGGTATAACTCACAAACTCGCAGCTTAAAGCAGATAACCCGTAAGTTGGAGAGGAAATGGCGTCTCACTAATTTAGAAGTTCTTCACTTAGCCTGGAAAAAGAGTCTGTTGATCTATAAAAAAGCCCTCCGTAAAGCTAGGACATCTTACTACTCATCACTAATTGAAGAAAATAAGAACAACCCCAGGTTTCTTTTCAGCACTGTAGCCAGGCTGACAAAGAGTCAGAGCTCTATTGAGCTGAGTATTCCTTTAACTTTAACTAGTAATGACTTCATGACTTTCTTTGTTAATAAAATTTTAACTATTAGAGAAAAAAGTACTCATAACCATCCCAAAGACATATCGTTATCTTTGGCTGCTTTCAGTGATGCCGGTATTTGGTTAGACTCTTTCTCTCCGATTGTTCTGAGTTATTTTCATTAGTTACTTCCTCCAAACCATCAACATGTCTATTAGACCCCATTCCTACCAAGCTGCTCAAGGAAGCCCTACCATTAATTAATGCTTCGATCTTAAATATGATCAATCTATCTTTATTAGTTGGCTATGTACCACAGGCTTTTAAGGTGGCAGTAATTAAACCATTACTTAAAAAGCCATCACTTGACCCAGCTATCTTAGCTAATTATAGGCCAATCTCCAACCTTCCTTTTCTCTCAAAAATTCTTGAAAGGGTAGTTGTAAAACAGCTAACTGATCATCTGCAGAGGAATGGTCTATTTGAAGAGTTTCAGTCAGGTTTTAGAATTCATCATAGTACAGAAACAGCATTAGTGAAGGTTACAAATGATCTTCTTATGGCCTCAGACAGTGGACTCATCTCTGTGCTTGTTCTGTTAGACCTCAGTGCTGCTTTTGATACTGTTGACCATAAAATTTTATTACAGAGATTAGAGCATGCCATAGGTATTAAAGGCACTGCGCTGCGGTGGTTTGAATCATATTTATCTAATAGATTACAATTTGTTCATGTAAATGGGGAGTCTTCTTCATAGACTAAGGTTAATTATGGAGTTCCACAAGGTTCTGTGCTAGGACCGATTTTATTCACTTTATACATGCTTCCCTTAGGCAGTATTATTAGAAAGCATTGCTTAAATTTTCATTGTTACGCAGATGATACCCAGCTTTATCTATCCATGAAGCCAGAGGACACACACCAATTAGTTAAACTGCAGGAATGTCTTACAGACATAAAGACATGGATAACCTCTAATTTCCTGCTTTTAAATTCAAATAAAACTGAAGTTATTGTACTTGGCCCCACAGATCTTAGAAACATGGTGTCTAACCAGATCCTTACTCTGGATGGCATTACCCTGACCTCTAGTAATACTGTGAGAAATCTTGGAGTCATTTTTGATCAGGATATGTCCTTCAATGCGCATATTGAGCAAATATGTAGGACTGCTTTTTTACATTTGCGCAATATCTCTAAAATTAGAAAGGTCTTGTCTCAGAGTGATGCTGAAAAACTAATTCATGCATTTATTTCTTCTAGGCTGGACTATTGTAATTCATTATCATCAGGTTGTCCTAAAAGTTCCCTGAAAAGCCTTCAGTTAATTCAAAATGCTGCAGCTAGAGTACTGACGGGGACTAGAAGGAGAGAGCATATTTCACCCATATTGGCCTCTCTTCATTGGCTTCCTGTTAATTCTAGAATAGAATTTAAAATTCTTCTTCTTACTTATAAGATTTTGAATAATCAGGTCCCATCTTATCTTAGGGAACTCTTAGTACCATATCACCCCAATAGAGCGCTTCGCTCTCAGACTGCAGGCTTACTTGTAGTTCCTAGGGTTTGTAAGAGTAGAATGGGAGTCAGAGCCTTCAGCTTTCAGGCTCCTCTCCTGTGGAACCAGCTCCCAATTCAGATCAGGGAGACAGACACCCTCTCTACTTTTAAGATTAGGCTTAAAACTTTCCTTTTTGCTAAAGCTTATAGTTAGGGCTGGATCGGGTGACCCTGAACCATCCCTTAGTTATGCTGCTATAGACGTAGACTGCTGGGGGGTTCCCATGATGCACTGTTTCTTTCTCTTTTTGCTCTGTATGCACCACTCTGCATTTAATCATTAGTGATCGATCTCTGCTCCCCTCCACAGCATGTCTTTTTCCTGGTTCTCTCCCTCAGCCCCAACCAGTCCCAGCAGAAGACTGCCCCTCCCTGAGCCTGATTCTGCTGGAGGTTTCTTCCTGTTAAAAGGGAGTTTTTCCTTCCCACTGTAGCCAAGTGCTTGCTCACAGGGGGTCGTTTTGACCGTTGGGGTTTTACATAATTATTGTATGGCCTTGCCTTACAATATAAAGCGCCTTGGGGCAACTGTTTGTTGTGATTTGGCGCTATATAAAAAAAAATTGATTGATTGATTGATTGACTAACATATTCATCCTGCTGTAACCAGGTTTCTGTAAGGCAGAATAAATCAATATGTTGATCAATTATTATATCATACTGAGGTTGACACATTTGACTCCAGGCTAGGGGCAGTGTTATCACCGCGATTGGAAAAAGACCAGCGGGTACACCCGTGCGCATATTTTTTGCATCGCCTGACCCCGGCTGAAAGAAATTATGACGTGGGTAACCGGGAACTCCTAGCTATGAAGGAAGCACTAGCTGAGTGGAGACATTGGCTGGAGGGACCGTAGTTCCATTTATCTTCTGGACTGACCACCATAACGTTGAATACATCCAATTAGCTAAACGGTTAAATCCTCGGCAAGCCAGGTGGTCATTGTTTTTCGGACATTTTAACTTCATGCGGAAGTCGACTGCATATTCGGCTGCACACCGGCGCCCCTGTCGCATTGACAGCAGCATTGTTGAAGCGGTCTCTCCTCTGTTAGGGTGATCAAACACTGTTCTGAACTCCCCCACAAACCCAGTGTATGCTGATAACAACCGTGAGTTCTGTTCCCAGAGCGCCGTAGCCCAGGCGCGTGCCTTACCCCGAAGCAAAGCAATAACATAAGCCACCTTGCTGGTGTCAGACGCGTACATCACGGGTCGTTGTGCAAAGACGAGCGAACACTGCATCAGAAAGTCCGCGCACGTCTCCACACAACCCCCGTACGGCTCAGGGGGACTTATGTATGCTTCAGGGGAAGGTGGGGGGGTTTGTTGAACGACCAGCGGAATGTTAATACCCGGCACCGGGTCGGCAGGAGGAGGAGCCGCAGCAGCGCTCTGATCGCGCGCTTCCACCTGTGCGGTGAGAGCCTCCATCCTGCGATTAAGGATGATGTTTTGCTCGGACATCAAATCCAGCCGAGCGGTAAAGGCGGTGAGGATTTGCTGCAACTCACCGAGCACGCCTCCTGCAGACACCTGTTCACCCTGCTCTTCCATTGGCTGTCCAACAGATGGATGACGCCCCTCGGGATCCATGACGCTGGCCGAGATATCCTGTTGTGAAAGTGTAGTGACACGGACCCACAACAGGGGGCGCAAATGAACGGTCAATAGATGAGCCAAAAAGTAACAATTTAATGTTGTGAAGGTGCACAACGAATACACAGACAATCTCAGAATATGATTACAGTCAATCCACAAAGGTGACGTGTGGGCAGGCTCGAGGATAGAAACGTCTGTCCTGAGAAGAGCCGGAACCACACGATTTCCGCCGCCACCGAACCTGGTGAATACTGGAGCCGCCAAGTACCGAATTCCCAGGTGATCACCGTCCCCGACTGTCGGATCTGGTACTGCCGGCAAAGAACAAAGACAGTCAAGTGTGGGTGTGTGTACACCCAGTAACAACAACGGTGCAGTGATTCCTCAGGGGAAAAGAGTGCTGTCCTGCACTCACTCAGCTTCCACCAACAGAGGGACCGGTACTCCTGCAAACACTCACAATATACAGATTATACACAAACGGCTGAGGATATTACCTCCAGTGAAGTACAATATCTCGGCGATGAGGTGGAGATGACGTCTGGGTTTTATGGAGTGGGATGATGAAGAATGAGTGACAGCTGTCAGGACATAATGAGTAACAGCTGTCACTCCCGGCTGTGTCCGTGGCGGCAGCGCCCTCTCGTGCCTGAAGCCCGCACTTCAGGCAGGGCGCCCTCTGGTGGTGGACCAGCAGTACCTCCTCTTCTGGCGGCCCACACAACACTGACTCCGTGGTATAACTCACAAACTCGCAGCTTAAAGCAGATAACCCGTAAGTTGGAGAGGAAATGGCGTCTCACTAATTTAGAAGATCTTCACTTAGCCTGGAAAAAGAGTCTGTTGATCTATAAAAAAGCCCTCCGTAAAGCTAGGACATCTTACTACTCATCACTAATTGAAGAAAATAAGAACAACCCCAGGTTTCTTTTCAGCACTGTAGCCAGGCTGACAAAGAGTCAGAGCTCTATTGAGCTGAGTATTCCTTTAACTTTAACTAGTAATGACTTCATGACTTTGTTAATAAAATTTTAACTATTAGAGAAAAAATTACTCATAACCATCCCAAAGACATATCGTTATCTTTGGCTGCTTTCAGTGATGCCGGTATTTGGTTAGACTCTTTCTCTCCGATTGTTCTGAGTTATTTTCATTAGTTACTTCCTCCAAACCATCAACATGTCTATTAGACCCCATTCCTACCAAGCTGCTCAAGGAAGCCCTACCATTAATTAATGCTTCGATCTTAAATATGATCAATCTATCTTTATTAGTTGGCTATGTACCACAGGCTTTTAAGGTGGCAGTAATTAAACCATTACTTAAAAAGCCATCACTTGACCCAGCTATCTTAGCTAATTATAGGCCAATCTCCAACCTTCCTTTTCTCTCAAAAATTCTTGAAAGGGTAGTTGTAAAACAGCTAACTGATCATCTGCAGAGGAATGGTCTATTTGAAGAGTTTCAGTCAGGTTTTAGAATTCATCATAGTACAGAAACAGCATTAGTGAAGGTTACAAATGATCTTCTTATGGCCTCAGACAGTGGACTCATCTCTGTGCTTGTTCTGTTAGACCTCAGTGCTGCTTTTGATACTGTTGACCATAAAATTTTATTACAGAGATTAGAGCATGCCATAGGTATTAAAGGCACTGCGCTGCGGTGGTTTGAATCATATTTATCTAATAGATTACAATTTGTTCATGTAAATGGGGAGTCTTCTTCATAGACTAAGGTTAATTATGGAGTTCCACAAGGTTCTGTGCTAGGACCGATTTTATTCACTTTATACATGCTTCCCTTAGGCAGTATTATTAGAAAGCATTGCTTAAATTTTCATTGTTACGCAGATGATACCCAGCTTTATCTATCCATGAAGCCAGAGGACACACACCAATTAGTTAAACTGCAGGAATGTCTTACAGACATAAAGACATGGATAACCTCTAATTTCCTGCTTTTAAATTCAAATAAAACTGAAGTTATTGTACTTGGCCCCACAGATCTTAGAAACATGGTGTCTAACCAGATCCTTACTCTGGATGGCATTACCCTGACCTCTAGTAATACTGTGAGAAATCTTGGAGTCATTTTTGATCAGGATATGTCCTTCAATGCGCATATTAAGCAAATATGTAGGACTGCTTTTTTACATTTGCGCAATATCTCTAAAATTAGAAAGGTCTTGTCTCAGAGTGATGCTGAAAAACTAATTCATGCATTTATTTCTTCTAGGCTGGACTATTGTAATTCATTATCATCAGGTTGTCCTAAAAGTTCCCTGAAAAGCCTTCAGTTAATTCAAAATGCTGCAGCTAGAGTACTGACGGGGACTAGAAGGAGAGAGCATATTTCACCCATATTGGCCTCTCTTCATTGGCTTCCTGTTAATTCTAGAATAGAATTTAAAATTCTTCTTCTTACTTATAAGATTTTGAATAATCAGGTCCCATCTTATCTTAGGGAACTCTTAGTACCATATCACCCCAATAGAGCGCTTCGCTCTCAGACTGCAGGCTTACTTGTAGTTCCTAGGGTTTGTAAGAGTAGAATGGGAGTCAGAGCCTTCAGCTTTCAGGCTCCTCTCCTGTGGAACCAGCTCCCAATTCAGATCAGGGAGACAGACACCCTCTCTACTTTTAAGATTAGGCTTAAAACTTTCCTTTTTGCTAAAGCTTATAGTTAGGGCTGGATCGGGTGACCCTGAACCATCCCTTAGTTATGCTGCTATAGACGTAGACTGCTGGGGGGTTCCCATGATGCACTGTTTCTTTCTCTTTTTGCTCTGTATGCACCACTCTGCATTTAATCATTAGTGATCGATCTCTGCTCCCCTCCACAGCATGTCTTTTTCCTGGTTCTCTCCCTCAGCCCCAACCAGTCCCAGCAGAAGACTGCCCCTCCCTGAGCCTGATTCTGCTGGAGGTTTCTTCCTGTTAAAAGGGAGTTTTTCCTTCCCACTGTAGCCAAGTGCTTGCTCACAGGGGGTCGTTTTGACCGTTGGGGTTTTACATAATTATTGTATGGCCTTGCCTTACAATATAAAGCGCCTTGGGGCAACTGTTTGTTGTGATTTGGCGCTATATAAAAAAAAATTGATTGATTGATTGATTGACTAACATATTCATCCTGCTGTAACCAGGTTTCTGTAAGGCAGAATAAATCAATATGTTGATCAATTATTATATCATACTGAGGTTGACACATTTGACTACAGGCTAGGGGCAGTGTTATCACCGCGATTGGAAAAAGACCAGCGGGTACACCCGTGCGCATATTTTTTGCATCGCCTGACCCCGGCTGAAAGAAATTATGACGTGGGTAACCGGGAACTCCTAGCTATGAAGGAAGCACTAGCTGAGTGGAGACATTGGCTGGAGGGACCGTAGTTCCATTTATCTTCTGGACTGACCACCATAACGTTGAATACATCCAATTAGCTAAACGGTTAAATCCTCGGCAAGCCAGGTGGTCATTGTTTTTCGGACATTTTAACTTCACCATTTCCTACCGGCCAGGCAGTAAAAACATCAAACCTGATGCACTATCCCATCAGTTTTCCCCAGTTAAAGATCCGCCAGAGACACCGGACACCATACTTCCAGGATCCATGATTGTGGGGGCCCTGACCTGGGATGTGGAGTGGGCAGTCCAGGAAGCTCTCACACGCCATCCGGACCCTGGGGGTGGTCCGCCCGGCCGATTATTTGTACCTCCTGAAGTCCGTTCTCAAATCCTTCAGTTCTGCCATTCCTCCCGGTTGGCCTGCCACCCCAGGGTCACCCGGACTCTGGACCTACTTCGTTGCCGCTTTTGGTAGCCTTCGGCTCAAGCCGACATACGAGAGTTTGTGCAGGCATGCTCGGTCTGCACCCGAGGGAAGACATCTGACTAAATTCCAGCTGGGCTGCTGCAACCTCTTCTTATTCCTGGATGCCCAAAATTTCTGTGCTGCTCTTGGGGCTTCGGTCAGCCTGTCGTCCGGGTTTCTTCTCAAACCAACGGACAGGCAGAGCGGGCCAACCAAGACCTAAAGACCACCTTATGATGTGTATCCGCCGCCCATCCAACGGATTGGAGCCTACACCTGCCCTTGGTTAAGTATGCCCACAACTCGCAAGTTGCTTCTGCCACGGGACTCTCTCCATTCAAAGCCTCCCTCGGCTACCAACCCCCACTATTCCCATCACAGGAAGAGGAGATCTCAGTACCAACAGTGCAGCTCCACCTCAGGAAGTGCCGTCGAGTGTGGAAGGCCGCCCGCTCTGCCCTACTACGGACTAGAACCCGGACGCAGGGCCATGCAGACCGGAATCAGACTCCCACTTCCGATTATTTACCCGGGCAGGAGGTGTGGCTCTCTTCCAAGGACATCCCACTGCAGACAGATTAGACCAAGTTGGCACCTCATTACATTGTTCCCTTTGTTGTGGACCGGGTGATAAATCCGGCGGATGTCCGGCTCCGACTGCCCCACTCTCTGGGGATCCACCCGGTTTTTCACGTCTCTCGTCTGAAACCACTGCATTCAAATCCTCTGTGCCCTCCGGCATGTTTCCCCAGTTTCCCAGACAGATAAGAGGATAGGGTGTCAGCTTCAAGCTCAGGAGAGAACTGAGTGGCAAACACACTCACCAGTTTAGTTCTAATCACTGGGATGTCGTCCTCGGCTCCTGTATCGATTATACCAGTGTTTCTGTGCTGCTCCTTCTTAGGGCGTGCGTCCACTCTCACACCATTACGCAGCGCCACTGCGATTGAAGGCCTCGTGCGCTTTCGGGGCGCTTTCTT
The DNA here is from genome assembly GCF_902500255.1 of Thalassophryne amazonica. Taxonomy (NCBI): domain Eukaryota; kingdom Metazoa; phylum Chordata; class Actinopteri; order Batrachoidiformes; family Batrachoididae; genus Thalassophryne; species Thalassophryne amazonica. The sequence goes on along the minus strand of NW_022986259.1, from coordinate 315,388 downwards.
CACCACAGTGCTCCATGCTTGCGATGCTGGCAGTGCGTCCTCACTCTCCCCCGGTGGCTCAGGTGCAGGAGCCGGTGTTTCCGCCTCCGCAGACGCTGCCGCTCCACCCGACCACTCCGGCAAACCGCAGATGCTCTCAACAGCCACCAACCGGCGATCCATAGCCACTGTGTTCGCACCAAGGTTCTCATTCACACTGGCTTGAGTCTCCATAGCCGCTCTCAGACTTGAGACTTCCCTGCTCAGCTGCTCCACTCGGCTGAGCAGAGCTGAAGCATCCATGCTGCAGAATCCGACAGGTGGTAGCTCATCCAAGTAGTGTGAGACGAACCTGGGGATGTCCTCTCCACATTCATTAAGCACCTTTAGGCAGTCTTTGATGTTATTTGTGTCCTTTTGGGGGCCTTTGTGCCTGATGAAGTCGCGCACATTTCAAACAGCAGATGTTTGGACTCTTCAATCCACTCAGGTGAAAAATTGCTTGAAACTAGCAATATAATTTCATCTTGTGTCAGGGTTCTCATTTTGATTACAATAAAATTTATGGTAAATGGAATAAAATTTAGAAGTTCATCCTCTATGATCACTCTCCTATCTGCAGTTTTGTACACAAAAATCTCAGATTTTGCTTGAGGGCCACCAGCTCCTCCAGCACGCACTGCTGCCCCGCCGCCATCTTTTTTTTATCCACCAATCTTATTATCTTATTCCTCTGTATATCAATCCATTGTAAATAAATCCATTTTCTAATGTCCATTTTCTGCTCCCTGCTTTTGGGTAACACCACTGGTCATAAGCCCTGCAGGTTCTCTACTCACCTGCTCCATGGCCTGCTGTAAAGTCCTAATGTTACCCTCTCTGTAAAGATCTTCACAGATAAGATGGCAGCACCTTCCCCGGTAGGGTGCATCAGCAAGCCACGGCGACCCCAAAAAGATGGCCAGTTATCAATGAAACTAAAGTCCTGCTGTCTACAAAACTGCGCCAACTACCTATTCAACGATGTCAGCCTGCTAAATGTCTCATTATTACCCCGGGAGGGGAGGGGATCAGAGACTATTAATTAAAGGAGACACATCTTCCTGGCAAGGTCACAAGTCCTCTCCATGTCCATTTTTCTGACCTCTGAGTGCTTCATCCTAATATCATTGGTGCAGAGGTGGATAACTATGTGGCTATATCGAGTGTCATGTTCTTGTCTGCACTTATGCGATGTCAGCACCCTAATGTGAGAGGCAATGTCTACTGCTCTGGCACCAGGAATACATTTAACATCAGTTGGCATCTGTAATTTAACTTTGTGGGTGATAGACTCCCCTATCACTAACACATACCATTTCGGCCTGGAGATAGCAGTAGAAGTCACCTGTGCACATGGAAGGTTATCAACAGACATATCCAAGCCTAAAACATGGTTCACAGTTGGCGACAGTGAGCCGTGTACCACAAATGGGCACCAAGCCCTACGTGACATCCTGTGCCTAACTACAGTCTGAAAGCCATCCTTGTTAGTTGGCATTGCTAAGCTAATGCTAACGGACACACTTGCCGCCTGACACTAACCTTATCTGGAGTACTCGTAATATCTAACTCTACTGCACTAAGAACCTGCTCTTGCTTACACACATGGCTCTCTAAAAGAGCCAGCCTTTCTGCCAACATCACGAAAGATTAATGTAGAGAGCAATCTAATTTGTGCACCACAAAAAAAAAAAAAAAAAAAAAATCAAAGCATATTGCCAAGCTAAATAGTACTGAAAATTCTACCAACTCCTACGATTCACATAGGAGAAAATTAATGAGCTAAAATTCACAGCGGTTGCCTTTAAAACTAACAAAAGTGTTAGAGAAGCAAAAGAAGTAAGAAAAACAATTCCAACCTTATATTAATACGAAAAGCATCACTCAAACCAGCACTCTGTCTGGAAGAAAGTTGCCAGGTCAGTTGTTAGGTTTGCAGAAAAACTTCAAATCCAAAGGAGACAAAAGCATGAACAATCATGTCCAGTAAAAGACAATTGGAATAATCCAAAGGAGAAGAAAAAAGGACCAGATAATCATCTCCAGTAAAACTACCATCATAATAATCCAAACGGAGAAGACAAAAGGATGAAAAATCATCTCCATTAAAAAGGCCATTACAATAATCCAAATGAGAAGAAAGAAGAGCACGGAGAATCATCGCCAGTAAAAAACAAAACAAAACATAAGAATAAACCTAAGGAGAAGAAAGAAATCAATCAATCAATCAATTTTTTTATATAGCGCCAAATCACAACAAACAGTTGCCCCAAGGCGCTTTATATTGTAAGGCAAGGCCATACAATAATTATGTAAAACCCCAACGGTCAAAACGACCCCCTGTGAGCAAGCACTTGGCTACAGTGGGAAGGAAAAACTCCCTTTTAACAGGAAGAAACCTCCAGCAGAAGCAGGCTCAGGGAGGGGCAGTCTTCTGCTGGGACTGGTTGGGGCTGAGGGAGAGAACCAGGAAAAAGACATGCTGTGGAGGGGAGCAGAGATCAATCACTAATGATTAAATGCAGAGTGCTGCATACAGAGCAAAAAGAGAAAGAAACAGTGCATCATGGGAACCCCCCAGCAGTCTACGTCTATAGCAGCATAACTAAGGGATGGTTCAGGGTCACCTGATCCAGCCCTAACTATAAGCTTTAGCAAAAAGGAAAGTTTTAAGCCTAATCTTAAAAGTAGAGAGGGTGTCTGTCTCCCTGATCTGAATTGGGAGCTGGTTCCACAGGAGAGGAGCCTGAAAGCTGAAGGCTCTGCCTCCCATTCTACTCTTACAAACCCTAGGAACTACAAGTAAGCCTGCAGTCTGAGAGCGAAGCGCTCTATTGGGGTGATATGGTACTAAGAGTTCCCTAAGATAAGATGGGACCTGATTATTCAAAACCTTATAAGTAAGAAGAAGAATTTTAATTCTATTCTAGAATTAACAGGAAGCCAATGAAGAGAGGCCAATATGGGTGAGATATGCTCTCTCCTTCTAGTCCCCGTCAGTACTCTAGCTGCAGCATTTTGAATTAACTGAAGGCTTTTTAGGGAACTTTTAGGACAACCTGATAATAATGAATTACAATAGTCCAGCCTAGAGGAAATAAATGCATGAATTAGTTTTTCAGCATCACTCTGAGACAAGACCTTTCTGATTTTAGAGATATTGCGTAAATGCAAAAAAGCAGTCCTACATATTTGATTAATATGCGCTTTGAATGACATATCCTGATCAAAAATGACTCCAAGATTTCTCACAGTATTACTAGAGGTCAGGGTAATGCCATCCAGAGTAAGGATCTGGTTAGACACCATGTTTCTAAGATTTGTGGGGCCAAGTACAATAACTTCAGTTTTATCTGAGTTTAAAAGCAGGAAATTAGAGGTCATCCATGTCTTTATGTCTGTAAGACAATCCTGCAGTTTAGCTAATTGGTGTGTGTCCTCTGGCTTCATGGATAGATAAAGCTGGGTATCATCTGCGTAACAATGAAAATTTAAGCAATACCGTCTAATAATACTGCCTAAGGGAAGCATGTATAAAGTGAATAAAATTGGTCCTAGCACAGAACCTTGTGGAACTCCATAATTAACTTTAGTCTGTGAAGAAGATTCCCCATTTACATGAACAAATTGTAATCTATTAGACAAATATGATTCAAACCACCGCAGCGCAGTGCCTTTAATACCTATGGTATGCTCTAATCTCTGTAATAAAATTTTATGGTCAACAGTATCAAAAGCAGCACTGAGGTCTAACAGAACAAGCACAGAGATGAGTCCACTGTCTGAGGCCATAAGAAGATCATTTGTAACCTTCACTAATGCTGTTTCTGTACTATGATGAATTCTAAAACCTGACTGAAACTCTTCAAATAGACCATTCCTCTGCAGATGATCAGTTAGCTGTTTTACAACTACCCTTTCAAGAATTTTTGAGAGAAAAGGAAGGTTGGAGATTGGCCTATAATTAGCTAAGATAGCTGGGTCAAGTGATGGCTTTTTAAGTAATGGTTTAATTACTGCCACCTTAAAAGCCTGTGGTACATAGCCAACTAACAAAGATAGATTGATCATATTTAAGATCGAAGCATTAAATAATGGTAGGGCTTCCTTGAGCAGCCTGGTAGGAATGGGGTCTAATAAAGATGTTGATGGTTTGGATGAAGTAACTAATGAAAATAACTCAGACAGAACAATCGGAGAGAAAGAGTCTAACCAAATACCGGCATCACTGAAAGCAGCCAAGATAACGATACGTCTTTGGGATGGTTATGAGTAATTTTTTCTCTAATAGTTAAAATTTTGTTAGCAAAGAAAGTCATGAAGTCATTACTAGTTAAAGTTAATGGAATACTCAGCTCAATAGAGCTCTGACTCTTTGTCAGCCTGGCTACAGTGCTGAAAAGAAACCTGGGGTTGTTCTTATTTTCTTCAATTAGTGATGAGTAGAAAGATGTCCTAGCTTTACGGAGGGCTTTTTTTATAGAGCAACAGACTCTTTTCCAGGCTAAGTGAAGATCTTCTAAATTAGTGAGACGCCATTTCCTCTCCAACTTACGGGTTATCTGCTTTAAGCTACGAGTTTGTGAGTTATACCATGGAGTCAGACACTTCTGATTTAAAGCTCTCTTTTTCAGAGGAGCTACAGCATCCAAAGTTGTCTTCAATGAGGATGTAAAACTATTGACGAGATACTCTATCTCACTTACAGAGTTTAGGTAGCTACTCTGCACTGTGTTGGTATATGGCATTAGAGAACATAAAGAAGGAATCATATCCTTAAACCTAGTTACAGCGCTTTCTGAAAGACTTCTAGTGTAATGAAACTTATTCCCCACTGCTGGGTAGTCCATCAGAGTAAATGTAAATGTTATTAAGAAATGATCAGACAGAAGGGAGTTTTCAGGGAATACTGTTAAGTCTTCAATTTCCATACCATAAGTCAGAACAAGATCTAAGATATGATTAAAGTGGTGGGTGGACTCATTCACTTTTTGAGCAAAGCCAATACAGTCTAATAATAGATTAAATGCAGTGTTGAGGCTGTCATTCTCAGCATCTGTGTGGATGTTAAAAATTAAGAAAGCAACAGATAATATTCGGTGGAGTCTTCCATGCCCTAATATTTATCTGTAGTGCAAATTTGGTGAGAATCCGTGAAGCAGTTTTGACATAATCCTTCAAAGCCTATTCTTCTTTGTCTTTCGGCTGTTCCCGTTAGGGGTCGCCACAGCAGATCAATCATTTCCATCTCACCCTGTCCTCTGTATCTTCCTCTGTCACACCAACCACCTGCATGTCCTCTCTCAGCACATCCATGAATCTCCTCTTTGGTCTCCCTCTTCTCCTCCTGCCTGGTGGCTCCATCCTCAGCATCCTTCTCCCTATATACCCTGGGTCCCTCCTCTGCACATGTCCAAACCATCTCAATCTTGCCTCCCTGACTTTGTCTCCAAATCGTCCCACCTGAGCTGTCCCTCTGATATGTTCATTCCTAATCTTGTCCATTCTTGTCACTCCCAAAGAGAATCTCAACATCTTCAGCTCTGCCACCTCCAGCTCTGCCTCCTGTCTTTTCCTAACATACTTCTCTGCCACTCCAGACTTCCTCATACAATGCCACAACTCTTCTCTTGGCACCCTATCATAAGCTTTTTCTAAGTCCACAAACACACAATGTAACTCTTTCTGTCCTTCTCTGTACTTTTCCAACAGTATTCTCAGAGCAAACATTGCATCTGTAGTGCTCTTTCTCGGCATGAAACCATATTGCTGCTCACAGATCTTCACCTGTTTTCTAAGCCTAGCTTCTACTACTCTTTCCCATAACTTCATGCTGTGGCTGATCAGCTTTATGCCTCTGTAGTTACTGCAGCTCTGCACATCACCCTTGTTCTTGAAAATAGGAACCAGCACACTTTGTCTCCACTCCTCAGGCATCCTCTCACTTTCCAAGATTTTATTAAACAATCTGGTTAGAAACTCTACTGCCATCTCTCCTAGACATTTCCATGCCTCCATTGGAATGTCATCTGGACCAACTGCCTTTCCACTCTTCATCCTCTTCATAGCAGCCCTCACTTCTTCCTTGCTAATCTCTTTTAATTCCTGATTTACTCTTGCCACATCATCCAGCCTTTTCTCTCGCTCATTTTCTTTATTCATCAACTCTTCAAAATATTCCCTCCACCTTCTCAGCACACACTCCTCACTTGTCAGCACATTACCATGTGCATCTTTTACCACCCTAACCTGCTGCACATCCTTTCCAGCTCTGTCCCTTTGTCTGGCCAATCGGTACAAGTCCTTTTCTCCTTCCTTACTATTCAACTTCTTGTACAGCTCACAATATGCCTTTTCCTTTGCTTTTGCCACTTCTCACCTTACGCCGCATCTCCTTGTACTCTGTCTACTTTCTTCATCTCTCCGACTATCCCAAAACTTTTTCGCCAACCTCTTTCTCCTTATGCTTTCCTGGACCTCTTCATTCCACCATCAAGTCTCCTTGTCTTCCTTCCACTGTCCAGATGTCATACCCAGTACTGCCCTAGCTGTCTCCCTCACCACATCTGCAGTACTTTTCCAGTTGTCCAAATTGCTTCCCCTCCAACTAGTGCTTCTCTCACCTGCTCGCTAAATTTCACACAACAGTCTTCCTCCTTCAGCTTCCACCATCTGATCCTTTGTTGAGCTCTCACTCTCTTCTTCTTTACCTCTAAAGTCATCCTACAAACAACCATCCTATGCTGTCTAGTGACACTCTCTCCTGCTACCACCTTACAGTCTCTTATATGTTACCCTGTGCTCCTCCCTTTTCTTAAAGTAGGTATTCACCACAGCCATTTACATCCTTTTGCAAAATCAACTACCATCTGTCCTTCCCCATTCCTATCCTTGATACCATATCTACCCATTACTTCCTCATCACCTCTGTTCCCTTCACCAACATGCCCATTGAAGTCTGCTCCTATCACCACTCTTTCATGCTTGGGCACACTCTCTACCACCTCATCTAACACGCTCCAGAAATCTTCTTTCTCATCTTCATCTCACAACCTACCTGTGGGGCATATGCACTGATGATATTCATCATCACCCCTTCAATTTCCAACTTCACACTCATCACCCTGTCAGACACTCGCTTAACCTCCAACACACTTTTAACGTACTCTTCCTTTAAAATGACCCCAACACCATTTCTCTTCCTGTCCTCACCATGGTACAACAACTTGTACCCACCGCCGATGCTCTTGCTCTTACTTCCCTTCCACTTCGTCTCTTGCACACACAATATGTCTACCTTTCTCCTCTCCATCATATCAGCCAGCTCTCTCCCTTTACCAGTCATACTATCAACATTCAAAGTCCCCACTCTCATTTCCATCCTTCTAGTTTTCTTCTTCTCCCGCTGTTCGTGGCAACGTTTTCCTCCTCTTCTTCGTCGTCTTCGCCCAGCAGTAGCCCAATTTCCACCAGCACCCTGTTGGGCAATAGCATCGGTGGCGGACGTTGTTAACCCGGGCCGCGACCGATCCGGTATGGGAATTTGATTCTGAGTCTGCATAGTTGGGTTGGCTTGTTTTACGCCGGATGCCCTTCCTGACGCAACCCTCCTCATTTATATCCGGGCTTGGGATCGGCACTCAGATGTACTGGCTGCACACCCCATGTGGCTGTCCTTCAAAGGCCTATATAAAGTGAAATCTTGATCCAGAATCCGAATCCAGATCACCTCTAAAATGTAACAGAGTTTTCCATGGACTAATATGTACAACCCCAATTCAATGAAGTTGGGATGTCATGTGAAATGTAAATAAAAACAGAATACAATGATTTTCAAATCCTCCTCAACCTATATTCAATTGAATACACCACAAAGACAAGATATTTAATGTTCAAACTGATAAACTTTATTGTTTTGTGCAAATATTTGCTCATTTTGAAATGGATGCCTGCAACACATTTCAAAAAAGCTGGACAGTGGTATGTTTCCCACTGTGTTACATCACCTTTCCTTCTAACAACACTCAATAAGTGTTTGGCAACTGAGGACACTCATGATTGGGTATAAAGGAGCATCTCCAAAAGGCTCAGCCATTCACAAGCAAAGATGAGGTGAAGATCACCACTTTGTGAACAACTGCGTGAAAAAAATAGTACAGTAGTTTAAGAACAATGTTTCTCAACATTAATTGCAAGGAATTTAGGGATTCCATCATCTACAGTCCATAATATAATCAAAAAATTGAGAGAATATGGAGAACTTTCTACACGTAATGGCCCAGTCACACGGCACACGACGATTCCTGAACGAAGGGAAAAAGTAAAAAAAAAAAGTCACAATTCATTGAGAAAAGGTGAACGAAAGAGCTTTTATCACATCCGAACAGTCTGCAAAGCAAGAGCGCAAAAGGGACGAAAGAGGAACTTAACAAAACTGAAGCTCACGATCTCAACACTTTAACGAAACGTGCCTGGAGCCACAGCTGGAGCAGTGTGTGTCTGCATCTCTGAGTTCCAGGACTCGGCGCTGGGACGGAGCTCATAGCACCTGAGTCCTGGAAAAACTGCAAACAGAAGCTGTGGAGATCTGTGTGCACGTTAGTGGACCACCTGCTCTGGTTCCTCGTCCAGAACAAAAGCGGGATCATCTCCATCATCATCAGAACCCTCACTGTCTGTCAACACGCTGCGCGCTCTGTCTTGCTCCAATTAAAAAAAAAAAGTGTTCCGTGGTCACTGCTGTATCACAGTATTATGTTCTAAGCCATACATAATAATTTTTTTATAATAATTTTTATTAGACACCCAAGCATAAGATAAATTCACTCATATGACCAAACTCATAACAGAAAAGTCAAAAACAAAAAGAAATATAAGAAAATAAATCAAATACATGGTGCCTAAAGGTGTAGGCAGAAGCAACGCTTATCCACGCCTACCCTCCTTTATAAAATCATCAGGCATATATGCCTGTTCATAGACATTTATACCCAACACAATCTGAACACAGCAGCACCTAGTTACAGATAAAACAAGTCAAATATTTCTCCAGACAACTCATAAAAAAAAAGAAAAAAGAAAAAAATGAAGGTTCCAGTACAACAGCCTCTACATATAACACAACTCAACACTAATAATCTAATACATATCTACCAAATACCATTTGTTTGTATAAATGTTTGAACCGGTTAATATCTGGACATTGCTTAAGTTTCTCTGGTAAATTATTCAATTTTTTGGGCCACAAATGGAAACACAAAAGCACCTCCTAGTCGTCCTAGCGCCCGCAATTTTAAAATAAAACATACCCCTTAAATTATACATTCCTTCTCTCAACGTAAAATATTCTTGAATTCTGACAGGTAATTGTTTATTTCTTGCTTTATGCATCAGTTGAACAGTCTTAAATGTAATCATATCATAAAGTTTTAATATCTTTGATTTAATAAATAACGGATTGGTATGATCCCGAAACCCTGAATTATGAATTATTCTTAATGCTCTTTTTTTTGAAGGATGAATAATGATTGTAAAGTAGTTTTATAGTTATTACCCCAAACTTCCGCACAGTATGTCAAATAAGGTGCAATCAATGTACAATATAAGTATGTAGTGATTTACCATCTAAAGTGTATTTGCCTTATTCAATATTGCAATACTTTTAGAGACTTTCTTTGAATATGATGAATATGAGCTCTCCAGTTAATTTTATCATCAATAATCACACCTAAAAACTTATTTTCCTTGACACAATTTAGATTTACCCCAAGTATATTTAACTGTATTTGTACATCCAATTTATAATTTCCAAATAACATCATTTTGGTTTTTGACCAATTTAATGACAATTTGTTCATGTCAAACCAACTCTTCAGCTTTATCATTTCAACACTCAAATCAAACAATAATTGCTGCAAATTCTCTCCAGAACAAAACAAGTTTGTGTCATCAGCAAAGAGAACTGCTTTCAACACACTGGAAACTTTACATAAATCATTAATATATAAAATAAATAATTTGGTCCCAGCACAGAGCCCTGGGGAACCCCACAAACATGTCCAGATATGTAGAATTGCAGTCCCTGATTTTAACAAACTGCTTCCGGTTTTGCAAATAACTTTTAATCCAGTTCAGAGCCACTCCTCTAATCCCATAAAGTTCCAACTTTTAAATAATATGCTATGATTGATTGTATCAAAAGCCTTTTTTAAGTCAACAAATAGACCTATTACTAATTCCCTTTGGTCCACTTGTTTATTAATCTCTTCGACTGTAAAGCCAAAGCCGTGGACCTTTTCGCTCTGAACCCATATTGGACTGTCATCAAGCAAGTTGTGAAGTTCATAAATCTAGCCAGTCTGTTATTGTAAAGTTTTTCCAGTATCTTAGAGAACTGTGACAATATAGACACAGGCCTGTAGTTATTAAAAAGATGTTTGTCACCAGATTTAAATAGAGGTATCACCTTTGCCATTTTCATACCATTTGGAACAATTCCCGTTTGAAATGATTTATTAAATATATATGCTAATGGTTTAACAATTTCTGGAATTATCTGCTTTACTAAAGCCATATGTACATCATTATGATCAGTTGACTTTTTACTTTTACATGTGCTGACAACATAATAATTTCTCTCTCATCAACTGGGCCAAGAAACATAGTATATGGATTTCTCTCAATTAATTGCTGGCTTTCCCATGTAGTATGTAGAATGTCAGCTGCTAAAACTGGCCCAACATTAACATAAAATGTATTAAAACTATTCACTACTTGGTTCATGTCATATTCATCTTTATTGTTACAAGTAAAGTAAGATGGGTAATTCTTTGATTTGGGTTTATTTCTTAAAATACTAGTCAGTATTTTCCATGTTTCCTTTATATTATTTTGATTATCATTTAGAATTTTGCCATAGTATGATTTTTTACAATTCCGCATAATGTTGTTAATTTATTTTTATAGCACTTATATTTAATCTCAGCCTCTCTTGATTTACTTCTGATGAACTCTCTGTATAACCTATTTTTCTTCTTACATGCCCTTTGCAGTCCCTTTGTTATCCATGGATGGACATTATACTTACTATTTAAGCTGCAATGTAGAACTGGACAATTTTTGTTATATACATCAAGAAATATCTTTTCAATTTTAACATATGCTAAATTAGCATCATTCTCCGTATAAATGGAATTCCAATCCTGCAGACGTAAATTATTTTTTAGGGCGGTATAGCTTCTTCAGATTGCAGCCACTTTCGATATTGTATATTCTCCTTCCATTTAGTATTCAAATTCAGCTCTGTTACTATAAAAATTGGTAAGTGGTCACTGATATCATTGATCAATAAACCACTTATTGTTTTTGTATTAATATCATTTGTAAAAATATTATCAATAAGGGTAGCTGACTGAGAGTTATTCTTGAAGGCCTAGTAATTTTTGGATATAAATTTAAGGTGTACAGGTATTAATGAAATCATCTGTCCCTTTATTTTGATGCGGATTTAAAAGATCATATTATATCTCCACAGACAATACTTGCTTATTACCCATCTGTGAAAAATATTTATCAACCCAATTTTGAAATTCTTCATTTTTGAGCCAGGAGCTCTATAAATACTACTAATAATTATATTTGTAACTTAGTCCCAAACATATTCCATTGTGATACATTCCAAAAGATTTTCTACGGCCATTGTCACTTGATCATTGAGTTTTATAATTAAGCCTTTATCAACATACAATGCTACTCCGCCACCTCTATTATCTCTATTCAAATGATTAAATTCATAACCCTCCAATTCATAATTTGAAACATCATCATCAGCAAGCCAAGTTTCCGTTATAGCAATTATACTAAAAGGTTGGCAGAACTGTTTTAAATAGTCTTTAAGGTTCCCAAAATTCTTGTACAAACTCCTACTAATAAAGTGGATTATTGAGAACTTCCCTTCCCATATAGTGCACTTATTGTACTGTTCCTCAGTATAGTACTGGCAAGTATTATTTACAGAGGAATAAAAAATGATTATCTAGGTCTATCTCATATTCCCAATCTTGAATATGATGTTCCGTATACCGAAAAGGTTGTAATTCTGGTACCAATGTAAATTCAAAAGGATCAGCTGTCATCATAAAATACAAACACAATTAACAATCAGACTCCAGCATAGTGTAACATAACGTAAGCATACCATGAATTCATTGCCCCAATTAATCCTACCCATGTTCCTTTAACACACAGACATAATCACTATTAAACCAAATACCCATCATTTAAACCTTTCCAGATCTGAAAGTTCTCTTATCACTATAACTTTAGCTTCTTCTGGTGCTTCCTTTAACTTAATCATCACTTTGCAATTTCTTGTCCACGTTGCCTGAATTTTCTGATGCGTCCAGAGGATTCTAGCTTCTCTGCTATATCAGCATTTTCTTTGGCAAGTGTTCATTAATGTAAACATTTGTTCCTCTCAGTTTCCTGCCCTGCCTCAACAAATCATTCTTAATTTTCCTGTTTGCAAACTTGATGATAGTGGTTGTTTGGCCTTGTTATCATTCTTAGGTAATGACAGTCTGCAATGTCACTGTTATTAATGTGGATTCCTTTGATGAAAAAAATGATCTGTTGCACCAGGGAATGTGTTTCTTCTGTGTTTCTTCATAGTTCCAGCGCTGTTAGCAACTACCCTGGCATATGACTGATGTTTAGTGTTCCATCCTGTTACAATAACGTCATCCTTTCTAGAGTACTGTTCCAGCTCGTCCACCCGTTTTTCCAAAAAATCGAATTTGTTGTCTTTTCCTGCAGCATTTTCCTCAGCTCACATACCTCCTTCAACAAACCCAGTAATTCATTCTGTTTTTTAACCACACCACTCAGCTCTTCTACATAAAGTTCAGAGACTGTTTTATCTTTTCAAGTTCCACTCCATTTATTACCTTTTTAGGTGGCATGATACACTTACACAGCCACGGTCCTGGATGTCTCCTCCGGTGGGCCTAGAGGCCCTTAGCGTCTGCCGACAAGCCGCAGTCCTGGCTGGGGCCTCCCACTAGCTGGGGCAAGGCTAAGCTGGTTATCTTAGCCTTTGGCTTCCCAGATCCCAGCCTCTGTCGGGTCGCGGGCTGTTAACGCGCGGCGAGCCTAAATGGAAAACACCGACACGGCCGTGGACCTGGCCAGCGGACTCCGAGCGCAGGCCCGTGTCTGTCGCGACCTGTGTAGCTGTCTGGACAATGGCAACCGTCTGCTTCTGCTGCTCCGCTCTCGGCTCACTCTAGTATATATTGGATTTATAACAGAAAACTGTCAAAAGGGAGAATAAATATAAATATAAGTGTAAAGATGATTGAATATATCAGAGGCAGTAAATTAATCAGTGCGTGTGAATGCACGCATTGACTCACGTGCGGTATTTCCAACCAGCTGATCACTGATCCACAACATGAATTCTGTCCTTCAGAACAGCTCTTTATAAAATCATTTGATTCATCTACCGGTTGCCACATGTACAGAAAGCCTGGATTGTCATTCCTACACTCAGATTGTTATATTAATACAAAATAATAAGCGCACGCAGGAGCTGCTGCTGCCGCTGATGCTGCATTCAAGCACCGTCGGAAATTACACAACTTTTTTGTTGTTTCAAATTCAATAGTTGCTTGTGGCAAAATAATTAATTATATCCACACAAAAGATTAATTCTGGCCTATGTAAGGTGCCTGAGCCCATTGAAGCTGCCCCCCGACACAGATAAAAAAATTCAAGCAAACAGGCTGAGTTTGTCCTGTAATTTCCAACGGTACATGAAGCAGCAGCAGCTTCAGCGCTCACACACCGGCTTCTGCACTGTGTGAAAACATTCAGCTGCTCCAACAAAGTCAAATTAAACAATAACGTTACAAAAACTAAACAAGTGATTAAAAATGTCAAGAACAACAGCAAAACGAAACACAGACAAATTGAGGTTTTCGTTACCCTTCGTTCAAATTTTTCAACAGTTTAAAAATCCTGACAAAGTGCCAGCTGCAGGAACGAAGCTGCGCGAAGGTTAAACGATGCCAACAAAAGTCAACAAAAGTCCAGATTTCTTGTTTCGTCAGGGCTTCGTCACCCTTCATTAAGTGCAGTGTGACTGGGCCATAAGCGGCAAGGCTGAAAACCAACATTGAATGGCCGTGACCTTCGATCCCTCAGGCGGCACTGCATTAAAATCAACATCACTGTGTAAAGGATCTTACCGCGTGGGCTCAGGAACATTTCAGAAAACCATTGTCAGTTAACACAGTTCGTCGCTACGTCTACAAGTGCAAGTTAAAACTAACCACACAAAGTGAAAGCCAAACATCAAACATCCAGAAACGCCGCCACCTTCTCTGGGCCCGAGCTCATTTGAAATGGACAGACGCAAGGTGGAAAAGTGTGCTGTGGTCTGATGAGTCCACATTTCAAATTGTTTTTGGAAATCATGGACGTCGTGTCCTCTGGACAAAAGTGGAAAAAGACCATCCAGATTGTTGCCATTTGGTATGCTTATATATTTTAGGTCAAGGATGAATGCTGTGAAAATGGAACAATGAATGTTGCTAACTACTTTCTGGGCTCACACGCCATTCCAGCAGGGGGCAGTAAGTCATCTTTATATTAAAAGCATGAGTGTGATGTGCAATTTTAAGGTCAATGTAAATATATATATATATATTATATATATTATATATATATATATATAGATATATATTATATATATATATAATTGTAAATATGTTAAAAACATGTATGACAAGAAAGTGAAAACACTGATATCCATTGTGGTCTATTTAAAAATCAAATGACAAAATAGAAGCAGAAGAAAATAATAATAGTATATGATTTTCTAAATTTCTAAATACATTAAGACAGTAAAGTATCATTAAGCTTTGCTTAATTTATTACTACACCTACCACAAAAATGTCACCTACCTATTTTATAAACACTACCCAATCTAGAGCCTGTGGATCCCCACGGGCAACACGCGAGTGGATAATAATTTACAGTAAAAGTCCATTACAATAATCCAAACAAGAGGAGACAAAAGCATAATCAACTCCAGTAAAAGACCATCAGAATAGAACCAAGAAGAAGAAGGAACAGATATTCATCTCCAGTAAAATAAACCAACACAATACTCCAAACAAAAGGACAAACATCAGGATCAAATTTTTGCCAAGTAAGTTCTCACCACAGAGGTTAATATGGGTACTCGAGTCCACACTCCCAACACTGCCTACTAAATGTGAACGTCCCTTCATGGACAGCGACATGACACCTCCTAAACGGGCAAAAAACTGACGAAGTGCCCGGATGAATGCATTTCAATGCAGATATCCGACTGAACACACACGGAAAAGCTCGCAAATTATGTGATAAAATGCCGTTCTGACCTGGATATCAAGCCAGTAAAATTAATTTACATTAAATTATGTCAGGAAAGTATTTAACTTACTCTGACACACACACATTCCCAAATATTAGTGTTGAAAGTTACATGGATTTGATCTGTTCCAGCTGCAATAAATCAGTAGCTCAGCTGAGCTGCTGCTGTGCAGCGCTGCACCACTCATCAATCCACTACATACATTTCTATATATTTTTTACACATTCTCCTTTATTGACAGAGTTTCATTCATGAAGTCAGTGGTATGCGTGCACATCTGTGTGAGGGTGTGACTGTGAGTGGCACACTGGCGCAGCGCGGGTCATCATAATCTGCAAGCAGTGGCTCGGTTATTTAAGGCACAAAATTTAAAAAATAGTCTGTCTCGTCAAACAATTTTAATCACTAACAACAAGTAATTTAACTAGACATCAGTCAAGCAGGGGAAAATACCAACTATACATAAGTGAAGAGTTAGTGGTCCGTGTCCTCGGACGACACAGGCATGGCAGGCACCATACACCTGTTTATCGACCAAATGTCACAGACAAAGTGACAAGAAGAACCAAAACCACTACTTATGGAAGGAAATGTCTTCCTTCTTGCTCCATTTGTGGCTTTGCCAACATGCACAGCTTTCTGGATATTCCATCCAGCATATTCCACCTGTTTCTTTAGCGTCTATGCGCGTTGCCCACTGAGTTGTCACTGTCACTGTCACTGTTGAGAGTCACTGTCGCCAAGTGCTTGCTCACAGGGGGTCGTTTTGACCGTTGGGGTTTTACGTAATTATTGTATGGCCTTGCCTTACAATATAAAGCGCCTTGGGGCAACTGTTTGTTGTGATTTGGCGCTATATAAATAAAATTGATTTGAGTTGCCCGGATCCAAAATGGCGACCACGCCTCCTTGGCGGGAACATGGCTCAGTGCGACTGCGGACTCTAGCACTCATTATTAACCTCTGTGGTTTCACATACAAGGAATTTGATCTGGTGTTAGTGGTTCATAAACAACAATAAAAAGAAAGAAAAAATACTTCTGCAAGAAGTAAAAGAGTCAAATAGTCAATGTTCACTGTTAAATAAATATAACATAGTGGGATGGGACTGTGCAAAAGCAATGATTGGTGCAGGGATGACCCTTGTGGGAATGGCAGTGGGGGCAGGGTAAATGAGGGTCTCTGGCATTATTTATTAGTCTAGCTGTGGATGGACAGAAGCTGTTTTTGTGTCTTGAGATTTTAGTCCTGATGGACCTCAGCTGCCTGCCAGAGGGAGGGTGACAAAAGTTTGTGTCCTGGGTGAGGGGATCGATCACTATCTTCCTTGCTTACCTCAGGGCCTGGAGATGTACAGGTCCTGTAGGGATGGCATACCAGGAAAAGCAATAAAAAATAAATGGATGTATTTATATAGTGCTTCCATGTGCAACGACGCTCAAAGCGTTTTACACATCAATTCCTCAGATTCACCCCCAATGTCAGGGTGCTGCCATACAAGGCGCCACTACACACCGGGAGAACTAGGGGATTAAGGACCTTGCCAAGGGCCTTTACAATTTCCAGTCAGGCGAAAAAGACCAGCGGGTACACCGTGCGCATATTTTTTGCATCGCCTGACCCGGCTGAAGAAATTATGACGTGGGTAACCGGGAACTCCTAGCTATGAAGGAAGCACTAGCTGAGTGGAGACATTGGCTGGAGGGACCGTAGTTCCATTTATTCTGGACTGACACCACCATAACGTTGAAACATCCAATTAGCTAAACGGTTAAATCCTCGGCAAGCCAGGTGGTCATTGTTTTTCGGACATTTTAACTTCATGCGGAAGTCGACTGCATATTCGGCTGCACACCGGCGCCCCTGTCGCATTGACAGCAGCATTGTTGAAGCGTCTCTCCTCTGTTAGGGTGATCAAACACTGTTCTGAACTCCCCCACAAACCCAGTGTATGCTGATAACAACCGTGAGTTCTGTTCCCAGAGCGCCGTAGCCCAGGCGCGTGCCTTACCCCGAAGCAAAGCAATGACATAAGCCACCTTGCTGGTGTCAGACGCGTACATCACGGGTCGTTGTGCAAAGACGAGCGAACACTGCATCAGAAGTCCGCGCACGTCTCCACACAACCCCCGTACGGCTCAGGGGGACTTATGTATGCTTCAGGGAAGGTGGGGGGGTTTGTTGAACGACCAGCGGAATGTTAATACCCGGCACCGGGTCGGCAGGAGGAGGAGCCGCAGCAGCGCTCTGATCGCGCGCTTCCACCTGTGCGGTGAGAGCCTCCATCCTGCGATTAAGGATGATGTTTTGCTCGGACATCAAATCCAGCCGAGCGGTAAGGCGGTGAGGATTTGCTGCAACTCACCGAGCACGCCTCCTGCAGACACCTGTTCACCCTGCTCTTCCATTGGCTGTCCAACAGATGGATGACGCCCCTCGGGATCCATGACGCTGGCCGAGATATCCTGTTGTGAAAGTGTAGTGACACGGACCCACAACAGGGGGCGCAAATGAACGGTCAATAGATGAGCCAAAAAGTAACAATTTAATTTGTGAAGGTGCACAACGAATACACAGACAATCTCAGAATATGATTACAGTCAATCCACAAAGGTGACGTGTGGGCAGGCTCGAGGATAGAAACGTCTGTCCTGAGAAGAGCCGGAACCACACGATTTCCGCCGCCACCGAACCTGGTGAATACTGGAGCCGCCAAGTACCGAATTCCCAGGTGATCACCGTCCCCGACTGTCGGATCTGGTACTGCCGGCAAAGAACAAAGACAGTCAAGTGTGGGTGTGTGTACACCCAGTAACAACAACGGTGCAGTGATTCCTCAGGGGAAAAGAGTGCTGTCCTGCACTCACTCAGCTTCCACCAACAGAGGGACCGGTACTCCTGCAAACACTCACAATATACAGATTATACACAAACGGCTGAGGATATTACCTCCAGTGAAGTACAATATCTCGGCGATGAGGTGGAGATGACGTCTGGGTTTTATGGAGTGGGATGATGAAGAATGAGTGACAGCTGTCAGGACATAATGAGTAACAGCTGTCACTCCCGGCTGTGTCCGTGGCGGCAGCGCCCTCTCGTGCCTGAAGCCCGCACTTCAGGCAGGGCGCCCTCTGGTGGTGGACCAGCAGTACCTCCTCTTCTGGCGGCCCACACAACACTGACTCCGTGGTATAACTCACAAACTCGCAGCTTAAAGCAGATAACCCGTAAGTTGGAGAGGAAATGGCGTCTCACTAATTTAGAAGATCTTCACTTAGCCTGGAAAAAGAGTCTGTTGATCTATAAAAAAGCCCTCCGTAAAGCTAGGACATCTTACTACTCATCACTAATTGAAGAAAATAAGAACAACCCCAGGTTTCTTTTCAGCACTGTAGCCAGGCTGACAAAGAGTCAGAGCTCTATTGAGCTGAGTATTCCTTTAACTTTAACTAGTAATGACTTCATGACTTTGTTAATAAAATTTTAACTATTAGAGAAAAAATTACTCATAACCATCCCAAAGACATATCGTTATCTTTGGCTGCTTTCAGTGATGCCGGTATTTGGTTAGACTCTTTCTCTCCGATTGTTCTGAGTTATTTTCATTAGTTACTTCCTCCAAACCATCAACATGTCTATTAGACCCCATTCCTACCAAGCTGCTCAAGGAAGCCCTACCATTAATTAATGCTTCGATCTTAAATATGATCAATCTATCTTTATTAGTTGGCTATGTACCACAGGCTTTTAAGGTGGCAGTAATTAAACCATTACTTAAAAAGCCATCACTTGACCCAGCTATCTTAGCTAATTATAGGCCAATCTCCAACCTTCCTTTTCTCTCAAAAATTCTTGAAAGGGTAGTTGTAAAACAGCTAACTGATCATCTGCAGAGGAATGGTCTATTTGAAGAGTTTCAGTCAGGTTTTAGAATTCATCATAGTACAGAAACAGCATTAGTGAAGGTTACAAATGATCTTCTTATGGCCTCAGACAGTGGACTCATCTCTGTGCTTGTTCTGTTAGACCTCAGTGCTGCTTTTGATACTGTTGACCATAAATTTTATTACAGAGATTAGAGCATGCCATAGGTATTAAAGGCACTGCGCTGCGGTGGTTTGAATCATATTTATCTAATAGATTACAATTTGTTCATGTAAATGGGGAGTCTTCTTCATAGACTAAGGTTAATTATGGAGTTCCACAAGGTTCTGTGCTAGGACCGATTTTATTCACTTTATACATGCTTCCCTTAGGCAGTATTATTAGAAAGCATTGCTTAAATTTTCATTGTTACGCAGATGATACCCAGCTTTATCTATCCATGAAGCCAGAGGACACACACCAATTAGTTAAACTGCAGGAATGTCTTACAGACATAAAGACATGGATAACCTCTAATTTCCTGCTTTTAAATTCAAATAAAACTGAAGTTATTGTACTTGGCCCCACAGATCTTAGAAACATGGTGTCTAACCAGATCCTTACTCTGGATGGCATTACCCTGACCTCTAGTAATACTGTGAGAAATCTTGGAGTCATTTTTGATCAGGATATGTCCTTCAATGCGCATATTAAGCAAATATGTAGGACTGCTTTTTTGCATTTGCGCAATATCTCTAAAATTAGAAAGGTCTTGTCTCAGAGTGATGCTGAAAAACTAATTCATGCATTTATGTCTTCTAGGCTGGACTAGTGTAATTCATTATCATCAGGTTGTCCTAAAAGTTCCCTGAAAAGCCTTCAGTTAATTCAAATGCTGCAGCTAGAGTACTGACGGGGACTAGAAGGAGAGAGCATATTCACCCATATTGGCCTCTCTTCATTGGCTTCCTGTTAATTCTAGAAGATAATTAAAAATTCTCTTCTTACTTATAAGATTTGAATAATCAGTCCCATCTTATCTTAGGAACTCTTAGTACCATATCACCCCAATAGAGCGCTTCGCTCTCAGACTGCAGGCTTACTTGTAGTTCCTAGGGTTTGTAAGAGTAGAATGGGAGTCAGAGCCTTCAGCTTCAGGCTCCTCTC
Source organism: Thalassophryne amazonica (assembly GCF_902500255.1). Classification (NCBI taxonomy): domain Eukaryota; kingdom Metazoa; phylum Chordata; class Actinopteri; order Batrachoidiformes; family Batrachoididae; genus Thalassophryne; species Thalassophryne amazonica. The sequence continues at coordinate 294,917 of NW_022986259.1, read as the reverse complement.
CTGTGGAACCAGCTCCCAATTCAGATCAGGGAGACAGACACCCTCTCTACTTTAAGATTAGGCTTAAAACTTTCCTTTTTGCTAAAGCTTATAGTTAGGGCTGGATCGGGTGACCCTGAACCATCCCTTAGTTATGCTGCTATAGACGTAGACTGCTGGGGGGTTCCCATGATGCACTGTTTCTTTCTCTTTTTGCTCTGTATGCACCAATCTGCATTAATCATTAGTGATTCGATCTCTGCTCCCCTCCACAGCATGTCTTTTTCCTGGTTCTCTCCCTCAGCCCCAACCAGTCCCAGCAGAAGACCTGCCCCTCCCTGAGCCTGATTCTGCTGGAGGTTTCTTCCCTGTTAAAAGGGAGTTTTTTCCTTCCCACTGTAGCCAAGTGCTTGCTCACAGGGGGTCGTTTTGACCGTTGGGGTTTTACATAATTATTGTATGGCCTTGCCTTACAATATAAAGCGCCTTGGGGCAACTGTTTGTTGTGATTTGGCGCTATATAAAAAAAATTGATTGATTGATTGATTGACTAACATATTCATCCTGCTGTAACCAGGTTTCTGTAAGGCAGAATAAATCAATATGTTGATCAATTATTATATCATACTGAGGTTGACACATTTGACTACAGGCTAGGGGCAGTGTTATCACCGCGATTGGAAAAAAGACCAGCGGGTACACCCGTGCGCATTATTTTTTGCATCGCCTGACCCCGGCTGAAAGAAATTATGACGTGGGTAACCGGGAACTCCTAGCTATGAAGGAAGCACTAGCTGAGTGGAGACATTGGCTGGAGGGACCGTAGTTCCATTTATCTTCTGGACTGACCACCATAACGTTGAATACATCCAATTAGCTAAACGGTTAAATCCTCGGCAAGCCAGGTGGTCATTGTTTTTCGGACATTTTAACTTCACCATTTCCTACCGGCCAGGCAGTAAAAACATCAAACCTGATGCACTATCCCATCAGTTTTCCCCAGTTAAAGATCCGCCAGAGACACCGGACACCATACTTCCAGGATCCATGATTGTGGGGGCCCTGACCTGGGATGTGGAGTGGGCAGTCCAGGAAGCTCTCACACGCCATCCGGACCCTGGGGGTGGTCCGCACCGGCCGATTATTTGTACCTCCTGAAGTCCGTTCTCAAATCCTTCAGTTCTGCCATTCCTCCCGGTTGGCCTGCCACCCCAGGGGTCACCCGGACTCTGGACCTACTTCGTTGCCGCTTTTGGTAGCCTTCGGCTCAAGCCGACATACGAGAGTTTGTGCAGGGCATGCTCGGTCTGCACCCGAGGGAAGACATCTGACTAAATTCCAGCTGGGCTGCTGCAACCTCTTCTATTCCTGGATGCCCAAAATTTCTGTGCTGCTCTTGGGGCTTCGGTCAGCCTGTCGTCCGGGTTTCTTCTCAAACCAACGGACAGGCAGAGCGGGCCAACCAAGACCTAAAGACCACCTTATGATGTGTATCCGCGCCCCATCCAACGGATTGGAGCCTACACCTGCCCTTGGTTAAGTATGCCACAACTCGCAAGTTGCTTCTGCCACGGGACTCTCTCCATTCAAAGCCTCCCTCGGCTACCAACCCCCACTATTCCCATCACAGGAAGAGGAGATCTCAGTACCAACAGTTGCAGCTCCACCTCAGGAAGTGCCAGTCGAGTGTGGAAGGCCGCCCGCTCTGCCCTACTACGGACTAGAACCCGGACGCAGGGCCATGCAGACCGGAATCAGACTCCCACTTCCGATTATTTACCCGGGCAGGAGGTGTGGCTCTCTTTCCAAGGACATCCCACTGCAGACAGATTAGACCAAGTTGGCACCTCATTACATTGTTCCCTTTGTTGTGGACCGGGTGATAAATCCGGCGGATGTCCGGCTCCGACTGCCCCACTCTCTGGGGATCCACCCGGTTTTTCACGTCTCTCGTCTGAAACCACTGCATTCAAATCCTCTGTGCCCTCCGGCATGTTTCCCCAGTTTCCCAGACAGATAAGAGGATAGGGTGTCAGCTTCAAGCTCAGGAGAGAACTGAGTGGCAAACACACTCACCAGTTTAGTTCTAATCACTGGATGTCGTCCTCGGCTCCTGTATCGATTATACCAGTGTTTCTGTGCTGCTCCTTCTTAGGGCGTGCGTCCACTCTCACACCATTACGCAGCGCCACTGCGATTGAAGGCCTCGTGCGCTTTCGGGGCGCTTTCTTCACCACAGTGCTCCATGCTTGCGATGCTGGCAGTGCGTCCTCACTCTCCCCCGGTGGCTCAGGTGCAGGAGCCGGTGTTTCCGCCTCCGCAGACGCTGCCGCTCCACCCGACCACTCCGGCAAACCGCAGATGCTCTCAACAGCCACCAACCGGCGATCCATAGCCACTGTGTTCGCACCAAGGTTCTCATTCACACTGGCTTGAGTCTCCATAGCCGCTCTCAGACTTGAGAACTTCCCTGCTCAGCTGCTCCACTCGGCTGAGCAGAGCTGAAGCATCCATGCTGCAGAATCCGACAGGTGGTAGCTCATCCAAGTAGTGTGAGACGAACCTGGGGATGTCCTCTCCACATTCATTAAGCACCTTAGGCAGTCTTTGATGTTATTTGTGTCCTTTTGGGGGCCTTTGTGCCTGATGAAGTCGCGCACATTTCAAACAGCAGATGTTTGGACTCTTCAATCCACTCAGGTGAAAAATTGCTTGAAACTAGCAATATAATTTCATCTTGTGTCAGGGTTCTCATTTTGATTACAATAAAATTTATGGTAAATGGAATAAAATTTAGAAGTTCATCCTCTATGATCACTCTCCTATCTGCAGTTTTGTACACAAAAATCTCAGATTTTGCTTGAGGGCCACCAGCTCCTCCAGCACGCACTGCTGCCCCGCCGCCATCTTTTTTTTATCCACCAATCTTATTATCTTATTCCTCTGTATATCAATCCATTGTAAATAAATCCATTTTCTAATGTCCATTTTCTGCTCCCTGCTTTTGGGTAACACCACTGGTCATAAGCCCTGCAGGTTCTCTACTCACCTGCTCCATGGCCTGCTGTAAAGTCCTAATGTTACCCTCTCTGTAAAGATCTTCACAGATAAGATGGCAGCACCTTCCCCGGTAGGGTGCATCAGCAAGCCACGGCGACCCCAAAAAGATGGCCAGTTATCAATGAAACTAAAGTCCTGCTGTCTACAAAACTGCGCCAACTACCTATTCAACGATGTCAGCCTGCTAAATGTCTCATTATTACCCCGGGAGGGGAGGGGATCAGAGGACTATTAATTAAAGGAGACACATCTTCCTGGCAAGGTCACAAGTCCTCTCCATGTCCATTTTTCTGACCTCTGAGTGCTTCATCCTAATATCATTGGTGCAGAGGTGGATAACTATGTGGCTATATCGAGTGTCATGTTCTTGTCTGCACTTATGCGATGTCAGCACCCTAATGTGAGAGGCAATGTCTACTGCTCTGGCACCAGGAATACATTTAACATCAGTTGGCATCTGTAATTTAACTTTGTGGGTGATAGACCTCCCCTATCACTAACACATACCATTTCGGCCTGGAGATAGCAGTAGAAGTCACCTGTGCACATGGAAGGTTATCAACAGACATATCCAAGCCTAAAACATGGTTCACAGTTGGCGACAGTGAGCCGTGTACCACAAATGGGCACCAAGCCCTACGTGACATCCTGTGCCTAACTACAGTCTGAAAGCCATCCTTGTTAGTTGGCATTGCTAAGCTAATGCTAACGGACACACTTGCCGCCTGACACTAACCTTATCTGGAGTACTCGTAATATCTAACTCTACTGCACTAAGAACCTGCTCTTGCTTACACACATGGCTCTCTAAAGAGCCAGCCTTTCTGCCAACATCACGAAAGATTAATGTAGAGAGCAATCTAATTTGTGCACCACAAAAAAAAAAAAAAAAAAAAATCAAAGCATATTGCCAAGCTAAATAGTACTGAAAATTCTACCAACTCCTACGATTCACATAGGAGAAAATTAATGAGCTAAAATTCACAGCGGTTGCCTTTAAAACTAACAAAAGTGTTAGAGAAGCAAAAGAAGTAAGAAAAACAATTCCAACCTTATATTAATACGAAAAGCATCACTCAAACCAGCACTCTGTCTGGAAGAAAGTTGCCAGGTCAGTTGTTAGGTTTGCAGAAAAACTTCAAATCCAAAGGAGACAAAAGCATGAACAATCATGTCCAGTAAAAGACAATTGGAATAATCCAAAGGAGAAGAAAAAAGGACCAGATAATCATCTCCAGTAAAACTACCATCATAATAATCCAAACGGAGAAGACAAAAGGATGAAAAATCATCTCCATTAAAAAGGCCATTACAATAATCCAAATGAGAAGAAAGAAGAGCACGGAGAATCATCGCCAGTAAAAAACAAAACAAAACATAAGAATAAACCTAAGGAGAAGAAAGAAATCAATCAATCAATCAATTTTTTTATATAGCGCCAAATCACAACAAACAGTTGCCCCAAGGCGCTTTATATTGTAAGGCAAGGCCATACAATAATTATGTAAAACCCCAACGGTCAAAACGACCCCCTGTGAGCAAGCACTTGGCTACAGTGGAAGGAAAAACTCCCTTTTAACAGGAAGAAACCTCCAGCAGAAGCAGGCTCAGGGAGGGGCAGTCTTCTGCTGGGACTGGTTGGGGCTGAGGGAGAGAACCAGGAAAAAGACATGCTGTGGAGGGGAGCAGAGATCAATCACTAATGATTAAATGCAGAGTGCTGCATACAGAGCAAAAAGAGAAAGAAACAGTGCATCATGGGAACCCCCCAGCAGTCTACGTCTATAGCAGCATAACTAAGGGATGGTTCAGGGTCACCTGATCCAGCCCTAACTATAAGCTTTAGCAAAAAGGAAAGTTTTAAGCCTAATCTTAAAAGTAGAGAGGGTGTCTGTCTCCCTGATCTGAATTGGGAGCTGGTTCCACAGGAGAGGAGCCTGAAAGCTGAAGGCTCTGCCTCCCATTCTACTCTTACAAACCCTAGGAACTACAAGTAAGCCTGCAGTCTGAGAGCGAAGCGCTCTATTGGGGTGATATGGTACTAAGAGTTCCCTAAGATAAGATGGGACCTGATTATTCAAAACCTTATAAGTAAGAAGAAGAATTTTAAATTCTATTCTAGAATTAACAGGAAGCCAATGAAGAGAGGCCAATATGGGTGAGATATGCTCTCTCCTTCTAGTCCCCGTCAGTACTCTAGCTGCAGCATTTTGAATTAACTGAAGGCTTTTTAGGGAACTTTTAGGACAACCTGATAATAATGAATTACAATAGTCCAGCCTAGAGGAAATAAATGCATGAATTAGTTTTTCAGCATCACTCTGAGACAAGACCTTTCTGATTTTAGAGATATTGCGTAAATGCAAAAAAGCAGTCCTACATATTTGATTAATATGCGCTTTGAATGACATATCCTGATCAAAAATGACTCCAAGATTTCTCACAGTATTACTAGAGGTCAGGGTAATGCCATCCAGAGTAAGGATCTGGTTAGACACCATGTTTCTAAGATTTGTGGGGCCAAGTACAATAACTTCAGTTTTATCTGAGTTTAAAAGCAGGAAATTAGAGGTCATCCATGTCTTTATGTCTGTAAGACAATCCTGCAGTTTAGCTAATTGGTGTGTGTCCTCTGGCTTCATGGATAGATAAAGCTGGGTATCATCTGCGTAACAATGAAAATTTAAGCAATACCGTCTAATAATACTGCCTAAGGGAAGCATGTATAAAGTGAATAAAATTGGTCCTAGCACAGAACCTTGTGGAACTCCATAATTAACTTTAGTCTGTGAAGAAGATTCCCCATTTACATGAACAAATTGTAATCTATTAGACAAATATGATTCAAACCACCGCAGCGCAGTGCCTTTAATACCTATGGTATGCTCTAATCTCTGTAATAAAATTTATGGTCAACAGTATCAAAGCAGCACTGAGGTCTAACAGAACAAGCACAGAGATGAGTCCACTGTCTGAGGCCATAAGAAGATCATTTGTAACCTTCACTAATGCTGTTTCTGTACTATGATGAATTCTAAAACCTGACTGAAACTCTTCAAATAGACCATTCCTCTGCAGATGATCAGTTAGCTGTTTTACAACTACCCTTTCAAGAATTTTTGAGAGAAAAGGAAGGTTGGAGATTGGCCTATAATTAGCTAAGATAGCTGGGTCAAGTGATGGCTTTTTAAGTAATGGTTTAATTACTGCCACCTTAAAAGCCTGTGGTACATAGCCAACTAACAAAGATAGATTGATCATATTTAAGATCGAAGCATTAAATAATGGTAGGGCTTCCTTGAGCAGCCTGGTAGGAATGGGGTCTAATAAAGATGTTGATGGTTTGGATGAAGTAACTAATGAAAATAACTCAGACAGAACAATCGGAGAGAAAGAGTCTAACCAAATACCGGCATCACTGAAAGCAGCCAAAGATAACGATACGTCTTTGGGATGGTTATGAGTAATTTTTTCTCTAATAGTTAAAATTTTGTTAGCAAAGAAAGTCATGAAGTCATTACTAGTTAAAGTTAATGGAATACTCAGCTCAATAGAGCTCTGACTCTTTGTCAGCCTGGCTACAGTGCTGAAAAGAAACCTGGGGTTGTTCTTATTTTCTTCAATTAGTGATGAGTAGAAAGATGTCCTAGCTTTACGGAGGGCTTTTTTTATAGAGCAACAGACTCTTTTTCCAGGCTAAGTGAAGATCTTCTAAATTAGTGAGACGCCATTTCCTCTCCAACTTACGGGTTATCTGCTTTAAGCTACGAGTTTGTGAGTTATACCATGGAGTCAGACACTTCTGATTTAAAGCTCTCTTTTTCAGAGGAGCTACAGCATCCAAAGTTGTCTTCAATGAGGATGTAAAACTATTGACGAGATACTCTATCTCACTTACAGAGTTTAGGTAGCTACTCTGCACTGTGTTGGTATATGGCATTAGAGAACATAAAGAAGGAATCATATCCTTAAACCTAGTTACAGCGCTTTCTGAAAGACTTCTAGTGTAATGAAACTTATTCCCCACTGCTGGGTAGTCCATCAGAGTAAATGTAAATGTTATTAAGAAATGATCAGACAGAAGGGAGTTTTCAGGGAATACTGTTAAGTCTTCAATTTCCATACCATAAGTCAGAACAAGATCTAAGATATGATTAAAGTGGTGGGTGGACTCATTCACTTTTTGAGCAAAGCCAATACAGTCTAATAATAGATTAAATGCAGTGTTGAGGCTGTCATTCTCAGCATCTGTGTGGATGTTAAAAATTAAGAAAGCAACAGATAATATTCGGTGGAGTCTTCCATGCCCTAATATTTATCTGTAGTGCAAATTTGGTGAGAATCCGTGAAGCAGTTTTGACATAATCCTTCAAAGCCTATTCTTCTTTGTCTTTCGGCTGTTCCCGTTAGGGGTCGCCACAGCAGATCAATCATTTCCATCTCACCCTGTCCTCTGTATCTTCCTCTGTCACACCAACCACCTGCATGTCCTCTCTCAGCACATCCATGAATCTCCTCTTTGGTCTCCCTCTTCTCCTCCTGCCTGGTGGCTCCATCCTCAGCATCCTTCTCCCTATATACCCTGGGTCCCTCCTCTGCACATGTCCAAACCATCTCAATCTTGCCTCCCTGACTTTGTCTCCAAATCGTCCCACCTGAGCTGTCCCTCTGATATGTTCATTCCTAATCTTGTCCATTCTTGTCACTCCCAAAGAGAATCTCAACATCTTCAGCTCTGCCACCTCCAGCTCTGCCTCCTGTCTTTTCCTAACATACTTCTCTGCCACTCCAGACTTCCTCATACAATGCCACAACTCTTCTCTTGGCACCCTATCATAAGCTTTTTCTAAGTCCACAAACACACAATGTAACTCTTTCTGTCCTTCTCTGTACTTTTCCAACAGTATTCTCAGAGCAAACATTGCATCTGTAGTGCTCTTTCTCGGCATGAAACCATATTGCTGCTCACAGATCTTCACCTGTTTTCTAAGCCTAGCTTCTACTACTCTTTCCCATAACTTCATGCTGTGGCTGATCAGCTTTATGCCTCTGTAGTTACTGCAGCTCTGCACATCACCCTTGTTCTTGAAAATAGGAACCAGCACACTTTGTCTCCACTCCTCAGGCATCCTCTCACTTTCCAAGATTTTATTAAACAATCTGGTTAGAAACTCTACTGCCATCTCTCCTAGACATTTCCATGCCTCCATTGGAATGTCATCTGGACCAACTGCCTTTCCACTCTTCATCCTCTTCATAGCAGCCCTCACTTCTTCCTTGCTAATCTCTTTTAATTCCTGATTTACTCTTGCCACATCATCCAGCCTTTTCTCTCGCTCATTTTCTTTATTCATCAACTCTTCAAAATATTCCCTCCACCTTCTCAGCACACACTCCTCACTTGTCAGCACATTACCATGTGCATCTTTTACCACCCTAACCTGCTGCACATCCTTTCCAGCTCTGTCCCTTTGTCTGGCCAATCGGTACAAGTCCTTTTCTCCTTCCTTACTATTCAACTTCTTGTACAGCTCACAATATGCCTTTTCCTTTGCTTTTGCCACTTCTCACCTTACGCCGCATCTCCTTGTACTCTGTCTACTTTCTTCATCTCTCCGACTATCCCAAAACTTTTTCGCCAACCTCTTTCTCCTTATGCTTTCCTGGACCTCTTCATTCCACCATCAAGTCTCCTTGTCTTCCTTCCACTGTCCAGATGTCATACCCAGTACTGCCCTAGCTGTCTCCCTCACCACATCTGCAGTACTTTTCCAGTTGTCCAAAATTGCTTCCCCTCCAACTAGTGCTTCTCTCACCTGCTCGCTAAATTTCACACAACAGTCTTCCTCCTTCAGCTTCCACCATCTGATCCTTTGTTGAGCTCTCACTCTCTTCTTCTTTACCTCTAAAGTCATCCTACAAACAACCATCCTATGCTGTCTAGTGACACTCTCTCCTGCTACCACCTTACAGTCTCTTATATGTTACCCTGTGCTCCTCCCTTTTCTTAAAGTAGGTATTCACCACAGCCATTTACATCCTTTTTGCAAAATCAACTACCATCTGTCCTTCCCCATTCCTATCCTTGATACCATATCTACCCATTACTTCCTCATCACCTCTGTTCCCTTCACCAACATGCCCATTGAAGTCTGCTCCTATCACCACTCTTTCATGCTTGGGCACACTCTCTACCACCTCATCTAACACGCTCCAGAAATCTTCTTTCTCATCTTCATCTCACAACCTACCTGTGGGGCATATGCACTGATGATATTCATCATCACCCCTTCAATTTCCAACTTCACACTCATCACCCTGTCAGACACTCGCTTAACCTCCAACACACTTTTAACGTACTCTTCCTTTAAAATGACCCCAACACCATTTCTCTTCCTGTCCTCACCATGGTACAACAACTTGTACCCACCGCCGATGCTCTTGCTCTTACTTCCCTTCCACTTCGTCTCTTGCACACACAATATGTCTACCTTTCTCCTCTCCATCATATCAGCCAGCTCTCTCCCTTTACCAGTCATACTATCAACATTCAAAGTCCCCACTCTCATTTCCATCCTTCTAGTTTTCTTCTTCTCCCGCTGTTCGTGGCAACGTTTTCCTCCTCTTCTTCGTCGTCTTCGCCCAGCAGTAGCCCAATTTCCACCAGCACCCTGTTGGGCAATAGCATCGGTGGCGGACGTTGTTAACCCGGGCCGCGACCGATCCGGTATGGGAATTTGATTCTGAGTCTGCATAGTTGGGTTGGCTTGTTTTACGCCGGATGCCCTTCCTGACGCAACCCTCCTCATTTATCCGGGCTTGGGATCGGCACTCAGAATGTACTGGCTGCACACCCCATGTGGCTGTCCTTCAAAGCCTATATAAAGTGAAATCTTGATCCAGAATCCGAATCCAGATCACCTCTAAAATGTAACAGAGTTTTCCATGGACTAATATGTACAACCCCAATTCCAATGAAGTTGGGATGTCATGTGAAATGTAAATAAAAACAGAATACAATGATTTTCAAATCCTCCTCAACCTATATTCAATTGAATACACCACAAAGACAAGATATTTAATGTTCAAACTGATAAACTTTATTGTTTTTGTGCAAATATTTGCTCATTTTGAAATGGATGCCTGCAACACATTTCAAAAAAGCTGGGACAGTGGTATGTTTCCCACTGTGTTACATCACCTTTCCTTCTAACAACACTCAATAAGTGTTTGGCAACTGAGGACACTCATGATTGGGTATAAAAGGAGCATCTCCAAAAGGCTCAGCCATTCACAAGCAAAGATGAGGTGAAGATCACCACTTTGTGAACAACTGCGTGAAAAAATAGTACAGTAGTTTAAGAACAATGTTTCTCAACATTAAATTGCAAGGAATTTAGGGATTCCATCATCTACAGTCCATAATATAATCAAAAAATTGAGAGAATATGGAGAACTTTCTACACGTAATGGCCCAGTCACACGGCACACGACGATTCCTGAACGAAGGGAAAAAGTAAAAAAAAAAAGTCACAATTCATTGAGAAAAGGTGAACGAAAGAGCTTTTATCACATCCGAACAGTCTGCAAAGCAAGAGCGCAAAAGGGACGAAAGAGGAACTTAACAAAACTGAAGCTCACGATCTCAACACTTTAACGAAACGTGCCTGGAGCCACAGCTGGAGCAGTGTGTGTCTGCATCTCTGAGTTCCAGGACTCGGCGCTGGGACGGAGCTCATAGCACCTGAGTCCTGGAAAAACTGCAAACAGAAGCTGTGGAGATCTGTGTGCACGTTAGTGGACCACCTGCTCTGGTTCCTCGTCCAGAACAAAAGCGGGATCATCTCCATCATCATCAGAACCCTCACTGTCTGTCAACACGCTGCGCGCTCTGTCTTGCTCCAATTAAAAAAAAAAAGTGTTCCGTGGTCACTGCTGTATCACAGTATTATGTTCTAAGCCATACATAATAATTTTTTTATAATAATTTTTATTAGACACCCAAGCATAAGATAAATTCACTCATATGACCAAACTCATAACAGAAAAGTCAAAAACAAAAAGAAATATAAGAAAATAAATCAAATACATGGTGCCTAAAGGTGTAGGCAGAAGCAACGCTTATCCACGCCTACCCTCCTTTATAAAATCATCAGGCATATATGCCTGTTCATAGACATTTATACCCAACACAATCTGAACACAGCAGCACCTAGTTACAGATAAAACAAGTCAAATATTTCTCCAGACAACTCATAAAAAAAAAGAAAAAAGAAAAAAATGAAGGTTCCAGTACAACAGCCTCTACATATAACACAACTCAACACTAATAATCTAATACATATCTACCAAATACCATTTGTTTGTATAAATGTTTGAACCGGTTAATATCTGGACATTGCTTAAGTTTCTCTGGTAAATTATTCAATTTTTTTGGGCCACAAATGGAAACACAAAAGCACCTCCTAGTCGTCCTAGCGCCCGCAATTTTAAAATAAAACATACCCCTTAAATTATACATTCCTTCTCTCAACGTAAAATATTCTTGAATTCTGACAGGTAATTGTTTATTTCTTGCTTTATGCATCAGTTGAACAGTCTTAAATGTAATCATATCATAAAGTTTTAATATCTTTGATTTAATAAATAACGGATTGGTATGATCCCGAAACCCTGAATTATGAATTATTCTTAATGCTCTTTTTTTTGAAGGATGAATAATGATTGTAAAGTAGTTTTATAGTTATTACCCCAAACTTCCGCACAGTATGTCAAATAAGGTGCAATCAATGTACAATATAAAGTATGTAGTGATTTACCATCTAAAGTGTATTTTGCCTTATTCAATATTGCAATACTTTTAGAGACTTTCTTTTGAATATGATGAATATGAGCTCTCCAGTTAATTTTATCATCAATAATCACACCTAAAAACTTATTTTCCTTGACACAATTTAGATTTACCCCAAGTATATTTAACTGTATTTGTACATCCAATTTATAATTTCCAAATAACATCATTTTGGTTTTTGACCAATTTAATGACAATTTGTTCATGTCAAACCAACTCTTCAGCTTTATCATTTCAACACTCAAATCAAACAATAATTGCTGCAAATTCTCTCCAGAACAAAACAAGTTTGTGTCATCAGCAAAGAGAACTGCTTTCAACACACTGGAAACTTTACATAAATCATTAATATATAAAATAAATAATTTTGGTCCCAGCACAGAGCCCTGGGGAACCCCACAAACAATGTCCAGATATGTAGAATTGCAGTCCCTGATTTTAACAAACTGCTTCCGGTTTTGCAAATAACTTTTAATCCAGTTCAGAGCCACTCCTCTAATCCCATAAAGTTCCAACTTTTTAAATAATATGTTATGATTGATTGTATCAAAAGCCTTTTTTAAGTCAACAAATAGACCTATTACTAATTCCCTTTGGTCCACTTGTTTATTAATCTCTTCGACTGTAAAGCCAAAGCCGTGGACCTTTTCGCTCTGAACCCATATTGACTGTCATCAAGCAAGTTGTGAAGTTCAATAAATCTATCCAGTCTGTTATTGTAAAGTTTTTCCAGTATCTTAGAGAACTGTGACAATATAGACACAGGCCTGTAGTTATTAAAAAGATGTTTGTCACCAGATTTAAATAGAGGTATCACCTTTGCCATTTTCATACCATTTGGAACAATTCCCGTTTGAAATGATTTATTAAATATATATGCTAATGGTTTAACAATTTCTGGAATTATCTGCTTTACTAAAGCCATATGTACATCATTATGATCAGTTGACTTTTTACTTTTACATGTGCTGACAATCATAATAATTTCTCTCTCATCAACTGGGCCAAGAAACATAGTATATGGATTTCTCTCAATTAATTGCTGGCTTTCCCATGTAGTATGTAGAATGTCAGCTGCTAAAACTGGCCCAACATTAACATAAAATGTATTAAAACTATTCACTACTTGGTTCATGTCATATTCATCTTTATTGTTACAAGTAAAGTAAGATGGGTAATTCTTTGATTTGGGTTTATTTCTTAAAATACTATTCAGTATTTTCCATGTTTCCTTTATATTATTTTGATTATCATTTAGAATTTTGCCATAGTATGATTTTTTACAATTCCGCATAATGGTTGTTAATTTATTTTTATAGCACTTATATTTAATCTCAGCCTCTCTTGATTTACTTCTGATGAACTCTCTGTATAACATATTTTTCTTCTTACATGCCCTTTGCAGTCCCTTTGTTATCCATGGATGGACATTATACTTACTATTTAAGCTGCAATGTAGAACTGGACAATTTTTGTTATATACATCAAGAAATATCTTTTCAATTTTAACATATGCTAAATTAGCATCATTCTCCGTATAAATGGAATTCCAATCCTGCAGACGTAAATTATTTTTTAGGGCGGTAATAGCTTCTTCAGATTGCAGCCACTTTCGATATTGTATATTCTCCTTCCATTTAGTATTCAAATTCAGCTCTGTTACTATAAAAATTGGTAAGTGGTCACTGATATCATTGATCAATAAACCACTTATTGTTTTTGTATTAATATCATTTGTAAAAATATTATCAATAAGGGTAGCTGACTGAGAAGTTATTCTTGAAGGCCTAGTAATTTTTGGATATAAATTTAAGGTGTACAAGGTATTAATGAAATCATCTGTCCCTTTATTTTGATGCGGATTTAAAAGATCAATATTTATATCTCCACAGACAAATACTTGCTTATTACCCATCTGTGAAAAATATTTATCAACCCAATTTTGAAATTCTTCAATTTTTGAGCCAGGAGCTCTATAAATACTACTAATAATTATATTTGTACTTATTCCCAAACATATTCCAATTGTGATACATTCCAAAAGATTTTCTACGGCCATTGTCACTTGATCATTGATTTTATAATTAAGCCTTTTATCAACATACAATGCTACTCCGCCACCTCTATTATCTCTATTCAAATGATTAAATTCATAACCCTCCAATTCATAATTTGAAACATCATCATCAGCAAGCCAAGTTTCCGTTATAGCAATTATACTAAAAGGTTGGCAGAACTGTTTTAAATAGTCTTTAATGTTCCCAAAATTCTTGTACAAACTCCTACTAATAAAGTGGATTATTGAGAACTTCCCTTCCCATATAGTGCACTTATTGTACTGTTCCTCAGTATAGTACTGGCAATTATTATTTACAGAGGAATAAAAATGATTATCTAGGTCTATCTCATATTCCCAATCTTGAATATGATGTTCCGTATACCGAAAAGGTTGTAATTCTTGTACCAATGTAAATTCAAAAGGATCAGCTGTCATCATAAAATACAAACACAATTAACAATCAGACTCCAGCATAGTGTAAACATAACGTAAGCATACCATGGAATTCATTGCCCCAATTAATCCTACCCATGTTCCTTTAACAACACAGACATAATCACTATTAAACCAAATACCCATCATTTAAACCTTTCCAGATCTGAAAGTTCTCTTATCACTATAACTTTAGCTTCTTCTGGTGCTCCATTTAACTTAATCATCACTTTGCAATTTCTTGTCCACGTTGCCTGAATTTTCTGATGCTTCCAGAGGATTCTAGCTTCTCTTGCTATATCAGCATTTTTCTTTGTCAAGTGTTCATTAATGTAAACATTTGTTCCTCTCAGTTTCCTGCCCTGCCTCAACAAATCATTCTTAATTTTCCTGTTTGCAAACTTGATGATAGTGGTTGGTTTGGCCTTGTTATCATTCTTAGGTAATGACAGTCTGCAATGTCACTGTTATTAATGTGGATGTCCTTTGATGAAAAAAAATGATCTGTTGCACCAGGGAATGTGTTTCTTCCTGTGTTTCTTCAATAGTTCCAGCGCTGTTAGCAACTACCCTGGCATATGACTGATGTTTAGTGTTCCATCCTGTTACAATAACGTCATCCTTTCTAGAGTACTGTTCCAGCTCGTCCACCCGTTTTTCCAAAAATCGAATTTTGTTGTCTTTTTCCTGCAGCATTTTCCTCAGCTCACATACCTCCTTCAACAAACCCAGTAATTCATTCTGTTTTTTAACCACACCACTCAGCTCTTCTGACATAAAGTTCAGAGACTGTTTTATCTTTTCAAGTTCCACTCCATTTATTACCTTTTTAGGTGGCATGATACACTTACACAGCCACGGTCCTGGATGTCTCCTCCGGTGGGCCTAGAGGCCCTTAGCGTCTGCCGACAAGCCGCAGTCCTGGCTGGGGCCTCCCACTAGCTGGGGCAAGGCTAAGCTGGTTTATCTTAGCCTGTGGCTTCCCAGATCCCAGCCTCTGGCGGGTCGCGGGCTGTTAACGCGCGGCGAGCCTAAATGGAAACACCGACACGGCCGTGGACCTGGCCAGCGGACTCCGAGCGCAGCCGTGGTCTGTCGCGACCTGTGTAGCTGTCTGGACAATGGCAACCGTCTGCTCTGCTGCTCCGCTCTCGGCTCACTCTATATATATTGATTTATAACAGAAAACTGTCAAAAGGGAGAATAAATATAAATATAAGTGTAAAGATGATTGAATATATCAGAGCAGTAAATTAATCAGTGCGTGTGAATGCACGCATTGACTCACGTGCGGTTATTTCCACCAGCTGATCACTGATCCACAACATGAATTCTGTCTTCAGAACAGCTCTTTATAAAATCATTTTGATTCATCTACCTGTTGCCACATGTACAGAAAGCCTGGATTGTCATTCCTACACTCAGATTGTTATATTTAATACAAAATAATAAGCGCACGCAGGAGCTGCTGCTGCCGCTGATGCTGCATTCAAGCACCGTCGGAAATTACACAACTTTTTTGTTGTTTCAAATTCAATAGTTGCTTGTGGCAAAATAATTAATTATATCCACACAAAAGATTAATTCTGGCCTATGTAAGGTGCCTGAGCCCATTGAAGCTGCCCCCCGACACAGATAAAAAAATCCAAGCAAGCAGGCTGAGTTTGTCCTGTAATTTCCAACGGTACATGAAGCAGCAGCAGCCTCAGCGCTCACAAACTGGCTTCTGCACTGTGTGAAAACATTCAGCTGCTCCAACAAAGTCAAATTAAACAATAACGTTACAAAAACTAAACAAAGGATTAAAAAATGTCAAGAACAACAGCAAAACGAAACACAGACAAATTGAGGTTTTCGTTACCCTTCGTTCAAATTTTTCAACAGTTTAAAAATCCTGACAAAGTGCCAGCTGCAGGAACGAAGCTGCGCGAAGGTTAAACGATGCCAACAAAAGTCAACAAAAGTCCAGATTTCTTGTTTCGTCAGGGCTTCGTCACCCTTCATTAAGTGCAGTGTGACTGGGCCATAAGCGGCAAGGCTGAAAACCAACATTGAATGGCCGTGACCTTCGATCCCTCAGGCGGCACTGCATTAAAAATCAACATCACTGTGTAAAGGATCTTACCGCGTGGGCTCAGGAACATTTCAGAAAACCATTGTCAGTTAACACAGTTCGTCGCTACGTCTACAAGTGCAAGTTAAAACTAAACCACACAAAGTGAAAGCCAAACATCAACAACATCCAGAAACGCCGCCACCTTCTCTGGGCCCGAGCTCATTTGAAATGGACAGACGCAAGGTGGAAAAGTGTGCTGTGGTCTGATGAGTCCACATTTCAAATTGTTTTTGGAAATCATGGACGTCGTGTCCTCTGGACAAAAGTGGAAAAAGACCATCCAGATTGTTGCCATTTGGTATGCTTATATGTATTTTAGGTCAAGGATGAATGCTGTGAAAATGGAACAATGAATGTTGCTAACTACTTTCTGGGCTCACACGCCATTCCAGCAGGGGGCAGTAAGTCATCTTTATATTAAAAGCATGAGTGTGATGTGCAATTTTAAGGTCAATGTAAATATATATATATATATATATATATATATATATATATATATATATATATATATATATATATATATATATATAATTGTAAATATGTTAAAAACATGTATGACACAAGAAAGTGAAAACACTGATATCCATTGTGGTCTATTTAAAAATCAAATGACAAAATAGAAGCAGAAAGAAAATAAT
Source organism: Thalassophryne amazonica (assembly GCF_902500255.1). NCBI lineage: Eukaryota > Metazoa > Chordata > Actinopteri > Batrachoidiformes > Batrachoididae > Thalassophryne > Thalassophryne amazonica. The sequence continues at coordinate 277,782 of NW_022986259.1, read as the reverse complement.
AATAGTATGTATATGATTTTCTAAATTTCTAAATACATTAAGACAGTAAAGTATCATTAAGCTTTGCTTAATTTATTACTACACCTACCACAAAAATGTCACCTACCTATTTTATAAACACTACCCAATCTAGAGCCTGTGGATCCCCACGGGCAACACGCGAGTGGATAATAATTTACAGTAAAAGTCCATTACAATAATCCAAACAAGAGGAGACAAAAGCATGAATAATCAACTCCAGTAAAAGACCATCAGAATAGAACCAAAGAAGAAGAAGGAACAGATATTCATCTCCAGTAAAATAAACCAACACAATACTCCAAACAAAAGGACAAACATCAGGATCAAATTTATTGCCAAGTAAGTTCTCACCACAGAGGTTAATAATGGGTACTCGAGTCCACACTCCCAACACTGCCTACTAAATGTGAACGTCCCTTCATGGACAGCGACATGACACCTCCTAAACGGGCAAAAAACTGACGAAGTGCCCGGATGTTAATGCATTTCAATGCAGATATCCGACTGAACACACACGGAAAAGCTCGCAAATTATGTGATAAAATGCCGTTCTGACCTGGATATCAAGCCAGTAAAATTAATTTACATTAAATTATGTCAGGAAAGTATTTAACTTACTCTGACACACACACATTCCCAAATATTAGTGTTGAAAGTTACATGGATTTGATCTGTTCCAGCTGCAATAAATCAGTAGCTCAGCTGAGCTGCTGCTGTGTTCAGCGCTGCACCACTCATCAATCCACTACAATACATTTCTATATTCTATTTTTACACAATTCTCCTTTATTGACAGAGTTTCATTCATGAAGTCAGTGGTATGCGTGCACATCTCTGTGTGAGGGTGTGACTGTGAGTGGCACACTGGCGCAGCGCGGGTCATCATAATCTGCAAGCAGTGGCTCGGTTATTTAAGGCACAAAATTTAAAAAAATAGTCTGTCTCGTCAAACAATTTTAATCACTAACAACAAGTAATTTAACTAGACATCAGTCAAGCAGGGGAAAATACCAACTATACATAAGTGAAGAGTTAGTGGTCCGTGTCCTCGGACGACACAGGCATGGCAGGCACCATACACCTGTTTATCGACCAAATGTCACAGACAAAGTGACAAGAAGAACCAAAACCACTTACTTATGGAAGGAAATGTCTTCCTTCTTGCTCCATTTGTGGCTTTGCCAACATGCACAGCTTTCTGGATATTCCATCCAGCATATTCCACCTGTTTCTTTAGCGTCTATGCGCGTTGCCCACTGAGTTGTCACTGTCACTGTCACTGTTGAGAGTCACTGTCGCCAAGTGCTTGCTCACAGGGGGTCGTTTTGACCGTTGGGGTTTTTACGTAATTATTGTATGGCCTTGCCTTACAATATAAAGCGCCTTGGGGCAACTGTTTGTTGTGATTTGGCGCTATATAAATAAAATTGATTTGAGTTGCCCGGATCCAAAATGGCGACCACGCCTCCTTGGCGGGAACATGGCTCAGTGCGACTGCGGACTCTAGCACTCATTATTAACCTCTGTGGTTCTCACATACAAGGAATTTGATCTGGTGTTAGTGGTTCATAAACAACAATAAAAAGAAAAGAAAAAATACTTCTGCAAGAAGTAAAAGAGTCAAATAGTCAATGTTCACTGTTAAATAAATATAACATAGTGGGATGGGACTGTGCAAAAGCAAATGATTGGTGCAGGGATGACCCTTGTGGGAATGGCAGTGGGGGGCAGGGTAAATGAGGGTCTCTGGCATTATTTATTAGTCTAGCTGTGGATGGACAGAAGCTGTTTTTGTGTCTTGAGATTTTAGTCCTGATGGACCTCAGCTGCCTGCCAGAGGGGAGGGTGACAAAAAGTTTGTGTCCTGGGTGAGAGGGATCGATCACTATCTTCCTTGCTTACCTCAGGGCCCTGGAGATGTACAGGTCCTGTAGGGATGGCATACCAGGAAAAGCAATAAATAAATAAATGGACTGTATTTATATAGTGCTTTCCCATGTGCAACAGACGCTCAAAGCGTTTTACACATCAATTCCTCAGATTCACCCCAATGTCAGGGTGCTGCCATACAAGGCGCCCACTACACACCGGGAGCAACTAGGGGATTAAGGACCTTGCCCAAGGGCCTTTACAATTTCCCAGTCAGGTTGGGATTTGAACCGAGGATCCTCTGGTCTCAAACCCAATGCTTAACCACTAGACCATCACCTCCCCTAAATAATAATAATAATAAAAAAAAAACCCTTTGATTCAAGTGCATGAACTAAACATCCTCCTGACATTTGATCACATCTAATTTAGGATATTAAAACACCTCACATGAAAAAGTTATTTATTTTGCAAATTTATTAAAAATCAACAAATAACACGTACATAAGTATTCACAGAATTTGCTCAATATTTTGTTGATGCACCTTTGACAGCAATTACAGCCTCAAGACTTTTTATAATAAAAATGTATCATCATTTATTATTATTATTATTATTATTATTATTATTATTACAATTATAATTATTATTAGAAATTTCAAAAATTTCATATTGTCATTATGGGGTATTATGTGTAGAATTTTGAGGAAAAAATATTAATTTCATCCATTTTGGAATAAGGCTGTAACACAGAATGTGTAAAAAGTGAAGCACTGTGACCCCGAATCAACTAATAAGAAAGGGACTGAAAGCCCTCCTTCCATGTCTAAGTCATAAATCCATGATAATTTTAACACTAGGTGGTAGAATATTGTTTTCTCATCAGGTGGTTGCAGTGTTCTATAGTAATGAAGTAAAAATACTTCACTACTGTACTTAAGTACAGTAGTGAAGTATTTTGCTTGCCCTTGCTTGCCCTTGCTTGCCTCTACTGGTGGTTGGCTCTCACTGCGGTATTGTATCACTTCCTGTTCCGGAGCACAGCGGTGTTTTTCTGTATCTGTTAGCTGTTTAATCTGCGCAGTTAGATTGATCTAGTTAACTAGATAACGATTTGTTTCACAGTGTAATCTTCACGTGCCTTAACTAAAGCACTCCCTCTGCTGAATCACCTCTAAATGATTTACACATTATTCACTTTGCGTGTTTTTAGGAATCCGCTAGCTTAGCGCAGCTACTAGCTCTTAGCCGATTTAGCATGGCGGCTTCTCCTGTCTCTCCCGCACTTTTCTGCTCTGGGTGTGAAATGTTTAGTTATTCGTCGGCCTCCTTTAGCAGTAACGGTACTTGTAATAAGTGTAGCTTATTCGTAGCTTTGGAGGCCAGGCTGGGCAAATTGGAGACTCTGCTCCGCACCGTGGAAAATTCTACAGCTAGCCAGGCCCCTGTAGTCGGTGCGGACCAAGGTAGCTTAGCTGCCGTTAGTTCCCCTCTGGCAGATCCCGAGCAGCCGGGAAAGCAGGCCGACTGGGTGACTGTGAGGAGGAAGCGTAGTCCTAAACAGAAGCCCCGTGTACACTGCCAACCCGTTCACATTTCTAACCGTTTTTCCCCACTCGGCGACACACCCACCGAGGATCAAACTCTGGTTATTGGCGACTCTGTTTTGAGAAATGTGAAGTTAGCGACACCAGCAACCATAGTCAATTGTCTTCCGGGGGCCAGAGCAGGCGACATTGAAGGAAATTTGAAACTGCTGGCTAAGGCTAAGCGTAAATTTGGTAAGATTGTAATTCACGTCGGCAGTAATGACACCCGGTTACGCCAATCGGAGGTCACTAAAATTAACATTGAATCGGTGTGTAATTTTGCAAAAACAATGTCGGACTCTGTAGTTTTCTCTGGGCCCCTCCCCAATCGGACCGGGAGTGACATGTTTAGCCGCATGTTCTCCTTGAATTGCTGGCTGTCTGAGTGGTGTCCAAAAAATGAGGTGGGCTTCATAGATAATTGGCAAAGCTTCTGGGGAAAACCTGGTCTTGTTAGGAGAGACAGCATCCATCCCACTTTGGATGGAGCAGCTCTCATTTCTAGAAATCTGGCCAATTTTCTTAAATCCTCCAAACCGTGACTATCCAGGGTTGGGACCAGGAAGCAGAGTTGTAGTCTTACACACCTCTCTGCAGCTTATCTCCCCCTGCCATCCCCTCATTACCCCATCCCCGTAGAGACGGTGCCTGCTCCCAGACCACCAACAACCAGCAAAAATCTATTTAAGCATAAAAATTCAAAAAGAAAAAATAATATAGCACCTTCAACTGCACCACAGACTAAAACAGTTAAATGTGGTCTATTAAACATTAGGTCTCTCTCTTCTAAGTCCCTGTTGGTAAATGATATAATAATTGATCAACATATTGATTTATTCTGCCTTACAGAAACCTGGTTACAGCAGGATGAATATGTTAGTTTAAATGAGTCAACACCCCCGAGTCACACTAACTGTCAGAATGCTCGTAGCACGGGCCGAGGCGGAGGATTAGCAGCAATCTTCCATTCCAGCTTATTAATTAATCAAAAACCCAGACAGAGCTTTAATTCATTTGAAAGCTTGACTGTTAGTCTTGTCCATCCAAATTGGAAGTCCCAAAAACCAGTTTTATTTGTTGTTATCTATCGTCCACCTGGTTGTTACTGTGAGTTTCTCTGAATTTTCAGACCTTTTGTCTGACTCAGTGCTTAGCTCAGATAAGATAATTATAGTGGGCGATTTTAACATCCACACAGATGCTGAGAATGACAGCCTCAACACTGCATTTAATCTATTATTAGACTCTATTGGCTTTGCTCAAAATGTAAATGCTGTAGCTCCTCTAAAAAAGAGAGCTTTAAATCAGAAATGCCTGACTCCGTGGTATAACTCACAAACTCGTAGCTTAAAGCAGATAACCCGTAGGTTGGAGAGGAAATGGCGTCTCACTAATTTAGAAGATCTTCATTTAGCCTGGAAAAAGAGTCTGTTGCTCTATAAAAAAGCCCTCCGTAAAGCTAGGACATCTTTCTACTCATCACTAATTGAAGAAAATAAGAACAACCCCAGGTTTCTTTTCAGCACTGTAGCCAGGCTGACAAAGAGCTCTATTGAGCTGAGTATTCCATTAACTTTAACTAGTAATGACTTCATGACTTTCTTTGCTAACAAAATTTTAACTATTAGAGAAAAAATTACTCATAACCATCCCAAAGACGTATCGTTATCTTTGGCTGCTTTCAGTGATGCCGGTATTTGGTTAGACTCTTTCTCTCAGATTGTTCTGTCTGAGTTATTTTCATTAGTTACTTCATCCAAATCATCAACATGTCTATTAGACCCCATTCCTACCAGGCTGCTCAAGGAAGCCCTACCATTATTTAATGCTTCGATCTTAAATATGATCAATCTATCTTTGTTAGTTGGCTATGTACCACAGGCTTTTAAGGTGGCAGTAATTAAACCATTACTTAAAAAGCCATCACTTGACCCAGCTATCTTAGCTAATTATAGGCCAATCTCCAACCTTCCTTTTCTCTCAAAAATTCTTGAAAGGGTAGTTGTAAAACAGCTAACTGATCATCTGCAGAGGAATGGTCTATTTGAAGAGTTTCAGTCAGGTTTTAGAATTCATCATAGTACAGAAACAGCATTAGTGAAGGTTACAAATGATCTTCTTATGGCCTCAGACAGTGGACTCATCTCTGTGCTTGTTATGTTAGACCTCAGTGCTGCTTCTGATACTGTGGACCATAAAATTTTATTACAGAGATTAGAGCATGTCATAGGTATTAAAGGCACTGCGCTGCGGTGGTTTGAATCATATTTGTCTAATAGATTACAATTTGTTCATGTAAATGGGGAATCTTCTTCACAGACTAAGGTTAATTATGGAGTTCCACAAGGTTCTGTGCTAGGACCAATTTTATTCACTTTATACATGCTTCCCTTAGGCAGTATTATTAGACGGTATTGCTTAAATTTTCATTGTTACGCAGATGATACCCAGCTTTATCTATCCATGAAGCCAGAGGACACACACCAATTAGCTAAACTGCAGGATTGTCTTACAGACATAAAGACATGGATGACCTCTAATTTCCTGCTTTTAAACTCAGATAAAACTGAAGTTATTGTACTTGGCCCCACAAATCTTAGAAACATGGTGTCTAACCAGATCCTTACTCTGGATGGCATTACCCTGACCTCTAGTAATACTGTGAGAAATCTTGGAGTCATTTTTGATCAGGATATGTCATTCAAAGCGCATATTAAACAAATATGTAGGACTGCTTTTTTGCATTTACGCAATATCTCTAAAATTAGAAAGGTCTTGTCTCAGAGTGATGCTGAAAAACTAATTCATGCATTTATTTCCTCTAGGCTGGACTATTGTAATTCATTATTATCAGGTTGTCCTAAAAGTTCCCTGAAAAGCCTTCAGTTAATTCAAAATGCTGCAGCTAGAGTACTGACGGGGACTAGAAGGAGAGAGCATATCTCACCCATATTGGCCTCTCTTCATTGGCTTCCTGTTAATTCTAGAATAGAATTTAAAATTCTTCATCTTACTTATAAGGTTTTAATAATCAGGTCCCATCTTATCTTAGGGACCTCATAGTACCATATCACCCCAGTAGAGCGCTTCGCTCTCAGACTGCAGGCTTACTTGTAGTTCCTAGGGTTTGTAAGAGTAGAATGGGAGGCAGAGCCTTCAGCTTTCAGGCTCCTCTCCTGTGGAACCAGCTCCCAATTCAGATCAGGGAGACAGACACCCTCTCTACTTTTAAGATTAGGCTTAAAACTTTCCTTTTTGCTAAGGCTTATAGTTAGGGCTGGATCAGGTGACCCTGAACCATCCCTTAGTTATGCTGCTATAGAGTTAGACTGCTGGGGGGTTCCCATGATGCACTGAGTGTTCCTTTCTCTTTTTGCTCTGTATGCAGCACTCTGCATTTAATCATTAGTGATTGATCTCTGCTCTCTTCCACAGCATGTCTTTTTCCTGGTTCTCTCCCTCAGCCCCAAACCAGTCCCAGCAGAAGACTGCCCCTCCATGAGCCTGGTTCTGCTGGAGGTTTCTTCCTGTTAAAAGGGAGTTTTTCCTTCCCACTGTAGCCAAGTGCTTGCTCACAGGGGGTCGTTTTGACCGTTGGGGTTTTACATAATTATTGTATGGCCTTGCCTTACAATATAAAGCGCCTTGGGGCAACTGTTTGTTGTGATTTGGCGCTATATAAAAAAATTGATTGATTGATTGATAAACTGCACTATCACCATAGTGGATTTTCTGCACTAATTTCCCCGCTAAACTAATGGATTCCACACCCACATTTGTCATAAGCCTTGCAGGGTCTCTAATCACCTGCTCTGTTGCCTGCTGTAAATTCCTCATGTTACCTTGCTGTATAAAAATAAAGTCATTGACTCCAGGACTTCAGCGTCTTTTTACAAGTGACATGATTGAAATCACCAAGGAAGAAACAGGGGGCATGTGGAGAGACAGACTGTAGTCTGTGAGCTACTGAGAAGACGACATCAGAAGCAGTTTTAATGTCCGCTCTGGGATGATGTACACAACAGGTAAAAATATCGGGGAGTTCCCTGGGTAGATAAAATGGTCTCACAGACACAGACAGCAGCTCAGTGTCCGGTGAGCAAATCCGTTCTCGCACAGTGGGACCATTGCACCACTTAGGATTGATATACAGACAAACACCCCCACCATGGTGCTTCCAAGTCACCTCTGGGTGACTGTCCAGCCGGATTGGAACCCCAAAACCATCATTGTTCATGTTAGTATCCAGGTCAGCGTCTGTCAGCCACGTCTCAGTGAAAGCCATCCCACAAGTGTCCCTGAACTTGTCCATCGAGGTCACACATATCTGCAATTCATCAGTCTTATTCTTCAGGGATTGAACATTAGCCAGCAGTATCGTTGATAAAGGGAGACGTTTCTTTCTTACTGATTTTCTCAGTCATTGCTCCACGCCGCCGCGTTTCCCTCTCTTCCTGGTTTGTTTACCACAAGTAGCCGGACGCCAAAAACTTTGTATCAGAGCATTGACATCGAATAAAAAATCAGAACAGTCAGACACCCCCGACTCAATAATCGAGCCAATAATCAATAATAAGTCTGCCACATACTTGCCTGATTTAAATCCAAGGAGAAAATCTCTCATATATTGGATCCTGTCAGGCTTGACAAACAAACCCTGAGCGATGCTCAGCACAATTGCCAGAAGTAGAAAGGAAAATATCTCCATCGTTAGTCTTGATACACACGGAAAAGCACCCGAACACAAACTAAAAACTCAGTAGTTTAAAAATAAAACACAGACAACAAAACTACAACCAACACACAGCAGAGGACACCTGCTACGGTTGCCACAAGAGCAGCGCCCGAAAAGGATGAAGAGTGGAAAGGCAGTTGGTCCAGATGACATTCCAGTGGAGACATGGAAATGTCTAGGAGAGATGGCAGTAGAGTTTCTAACGTGATTGTTTAATAAAATCTTGGAAAGTGAGAGGATGCCTGAGGAGTGGAGACGAAGTGTGCTGGTTCCAATTTTTAAGAACAAGGGTGATGTGCAGAGCTGCAGTAACTACAGAGGTATAAAGTTGATCAACCACAGCATAATGCTATGGGAAAGAGTAGTAGAAGCTGGGCTTAGAAAACAGGTGAAGATCTGTGAGCAGCAATAGGGTTTCATGCCAAGAAAGAGCACTACAGATGCAACATTTGCTCTGACAATACTGATGGACAAGTACAGAGAAGGCCAGAAAGCATTACGTTGTGTGTTTGTGGACTTAGAAAAAGCTTATGATAGGGTGCCAAGAGAAGAGCTGTGGTATTGTATGAGGAAGTCTGGAGTGGCAGAGAAGTATGTGAGGGTACTGCAGGACAAGGACAGTGTGACAGCAGTGGAGAAAGGTGGCTGTCATGCTCGGCCCCGGCTCGGGTTTTAGGTCTTAGCCCTTGGCATATTTCTTTTGTGATTTTCTGGTTTTACTTTTCAGTAGTTCATACTTTATCATGTTAGTCTCAGTTTGATTCTGTTTATTGTTTTGCTTTCTTTATTATTTAGTCATTGTTTTCATTCAGCACCTCATCATTTAGTTTGCAGTCATTCAGTTATTTGTTGCTTTTCCTTGTGTTACACTTTCGTCACTGGTTCATTCTTTGCTTATCATTTATTGTGCAGTTTGTATTTGTTACTCTGGGTCTTTTAAGTTACTTTAGTCTTAGTTTAGTTCTGTTTATCACATTTGTTGTATAATGTTTAGTCACAGGTTTTTGTTATTATTTATCTTTGGTGTTGCTCATCAGATCTTGCATTGTGCTGTGTTCACTGGGTTTTGTTTATTTGTGGATTAACCGATAGTTTGTTTTGCCATTTTATTGTATTCACTTTTCTGTACCGTTCAGTTACAGATCTATTCTAGTTTTAGTCATAATCATTAGTTTTCTGGTTTTCCCCTTTTTGATTTGTTATGGTGGTTCTTAAGTTTGCCCCTTTTGTTTTGTTCACATTCATTTTTGAACACGTCATGTTTCTCAGTTTTTCTGTCACTCACTTCTCTTGTTTTGCACCGCTTTGTTTTGCCCTCTCGCACACTCTTGCCTTTCTTCTCTCCTCTTTGTTCAATTCACCACACCTGCTTCACATCAACCTGATCAGTTTGCTCCTCTTTAAAACCCTCACAGTTCCATGGCTCACACTGCCCGATTGTTGACTCTGCTCACTTTCTTGCCTTTTGTTCTCGTCCTGTTTGCTCTTCTGTGTTTTTTGACCTTGCTTTCGACCTCCGCCTCGCCGTTGTCCTGTACTCAGCCTGTTTTTTGACTCTGCCTCTGTTTTGCCTATATTACTCCTTACTCCTCGCCGGTTGTATGAACTTTGCTCGTTCCTGGACCCTGACCCAGCCTGCATCCTGTCTGATACCTCTGCCAGTAAGTTTGACTACCTGTGTACCGAATCCTATGCCTGGTCTTCTGATAAAGCTTTTTATCAATCTAAGCCAACCATGCCTGTGAATCTGCATTGGTCTCCTCCTGCTTCATGTGTCAAGCCATCACCAGTCCTGACAGTGGCAGGAGGGATTTGTGACTGAAGAATATCAGCAAGACTGAAGGAGAAAGTTTACAAGACAGTAGTGAGACCAGCTATGTTGGACGGCTTAGAGATTTAGGTGGCACTAACAAAAAGACAGGAGGTAGAGCCGAAGATGTTGTGATTCTGTGTGGGAGTGACGAGGATGGACAGGATTAGGAATGAACATATCAAAGGGACAGCTCAGGTGGGACGGTTTGGAGACAAAGTCAGGGAGGCGAGACTGAGGTGGTTTGGACATGTGCAGAGGAGGGACTCAGGGTATATAGGGAGAAGGATGCTGAGGATGGAGCCACCAGGCAGGAGGAGAAGAGGGAGGACAAAGAGGAGGTTTTATGGGTGTGCTGAGGGAGGACATGCAGGTGATTGGTGAGACAGAAGACAGGGTGAGATGGAAACAACCAATCTGCTGTGGTGCCCCTAATGGAAGCAGCTGAAGGAAGACAGTAACCCAAATGAGAGAAGACAAAAGCATGGATAATCATCTCAAGTAAAAGACCATTTCACTAATTCAAAAGAGGAGAGAAAAGAGGAGAGAAAAACAACGAGAATCCTCTCCAGTAAAAACATCATTAGAATAATCCAAACGAGAGTAGACTAAATCATCTCCAGTAAAAGACCATTACAATAATAAACAAAAGCACAGACCTTTGACACCAATAATCTGAGTGTTGAAATATTCCTCAACTGGGGGATCCCGAGGCGTTCCCAGGCCAGTGTGGAGATACAATCGCTCCACCTAGTCCTGGGTCTTCCCGGAGTCTCCTCCCAGATGGACATGCCTGGAACACCTCCCTAGGAAGGCATCCTTACCAGATGCCCGAACCACCTCAGCTGGCGCCTTTCAACGTAAAGGAGCAGCGACTCTACTCTGAACTCCTCACAGATGACTGAGCTTATCACTTTATCGCTCAGGGAGACACCAGCCACCCTCCTAAGGAAGCTCATTTCAGCTGCTTGTACCTGTGAATTAGTTCTTTGGGTCATGACCCAACCCTCATGACCATAGGTGAGAGTAGGAATGAAGATTGACCAGTAGATCGAGAGCTTCACCTTTTGGCTCAGCTCCTTTTTTGTCACAACAGTATAGTAGAGCGAATGCAACACTGTCCCACCTGCACCGATTCTCCAGGCAGCCTCAGCTCCACTGTCCCCTCACTCATGAACAAGACCCAGAGGTTCTTGAACCTCTGGGTCTTTACTGCTTCACTCAAAGTAAAAGATTGCTCAGAAGGGCACGACATGAACCATTCTAAAAAACACACAGTAATCCCAAATGAATCCTTTAGCTTGATCATGATAGTGTGATCAACATTATCCAAAGCAGAGGTGAGGTCCACCAAGACCAGACCTGTGAACTCACCAACGTCTGCAGCCATCAAAATATCTTGTATATCTTAAAATAATTTGTAGTCCTTGCTTGAAAAGAAGCAGTCATAGAAAAGTCAGATGCAGATATTGTATCTGTTGGATTTTTAGTGAGAAAGTGGGACACAAACAAAGCTCCTTCACGGGATGAAAACCAGCTTTCACAGGAAGTACACCATGTAAACACAGTACTGACAGTGAGCTGCTGTTACCGTGCGGGTAATTTTGCGGAGGCCTCTGAAGAACACGGGTGAAGCATGGTTATCCCCGCCTTCAGCCTGGATTGGTTCAACCACAATTCCTGCTACAGGCTTCCCTTTCTGCCGCCATTTATCGATCAGATCCTCCACCTGGAGATGCAAGGGACACAACCTTTCATGATTTAAGGAGTCTAATTTCTCCTGACGTTCAAGCTGCTACAAATTTAACTTAAACTGACACTTTTGGAGTCAGGATTCAAATTAAAATGGTTCGTTTGATTATGTACCACAGTAAGTGTCAACTGACTACTCAATCAATCAACTTTTATTTGTATAGCCCTTTATACAGCCCAAAAGGTTTCCGGTAAAACTAAAAAACACAAGGACAATATACAAAGACAAAATAAAATCAAGGATAATAAGTGTATACATAAAACCAAACTAAAATGGCACAGCACTACCAAGTTTTAAAAGACATTTTAAAAAGAAATAGCTGTTGCTTTAAAAAGACCCAGATCACTGATGGGGGGAGCGTGTTCAAAAGTCTGGGCCCGGAACCTGAAAAACCCCAGTGTTTTAAGTTTGACCTGGGGACGTATAACAGTTGGAGACTAGATGACCTCAGAAGCCTGCTTCGGTAATGTAGAACCAATAACTCATTCAAATATGATGGTGCAAGACCAGTAACAGCTCTAAAAACACATAGTAAATTTTTAAAGTCTGTTGGACAGTATCTGGGGAGCCAGTGTAGAGGATGGGGGTGAAGTGCTCAGTCTGGGGGTGTTCTGCATCAGCTGTGGGTGAGAAACACCAGTATATAAAGTGCATTTCAGTAGTCGAGTCTTGATGTGATGAAAGCATAAATAGCTGTTTCAGCTATTTATGCTTTTGTTGAGACTTTGTACTTTTGTTGAGACGCAACAGTGAAAAAGATAGATTTGACTACTGCCCAATTTGTCAGCTTTACAAACAGTGTCAAATGTTAAAGGTTTGCTAATAACCACTGTTGGATATCAGCGATGCAATTTGTAACAGTTTGTTGTGCTTCACTCTTTGTTGGTCGCACAGGTACATAAATTCAAACATCATCTGCACGGCAATGGAAAGATGGATTTGCTTTGCAATAATTAACCCAAGTGGAAGTATACAGAGCGAGAACAGTGTAGGGCCAAGAATCAAACCTTGTGGTACCCTACACGAGAGGAGAACCATGTCATCAACCAAGACAGAAACAAGACAGAAAAACGCTGGCCAGTCGGGTAAAAAGAGAACCAGTAGCGTGCTGTGGCTGTCAGGCAGGATAAGAGGACGGTGAAGTCCACAGTACCGAAGGTCTAGTAACACAGGGCATTTGACATCTACAGACAAGGCAGACTCAGGACTATGACAAGACCTGAAAACGGATTGGACTTTTTCAAAACCAGAATTGCTCTCTAAACTTGCAGACAATATTTTATCAGATGCGTCTCATGTGAGGTAGAGAGTTCCTCTTTGTGAATATAACTGATATAAACATTCATTTATTCACCGTCAGTGAAGCTCATAAATGAGCAGACAGCTCAGGGAAGACAGTGTCAGGTCATATGTTGTGGAATTTGCACTAAGATGTTATTGATTATGTATTTGTATTCTAATTTTGATCTATTATGTGGTTGTTTTTGATGCATGGGTGGTGTGTGTCGGGTGCGTTGTTGTGTAGCAGACCCCTCTGTCCGAGGCTAAATTTCTCCTTAGGGAGACAAATAAAGACACTTTGACTTTGAAAGTGACTGCTACTGGATAAAAACAACTTTCTCTAAATCCTTAGAAAGTGGTCTAAAATCAGATTAAATAGGCGAGTCCAGATGAGTCTTTAAAGAAGATGTTGAACCACAGCTGGTACAGATCCAGACTGAAGGACCTCAACCAACACTTTAGCAGGAACAACGTCCAAGAGGCGGTTTGTGGGAAGCGCGAGCTGAGAGGGCAACCCGCTCCAAGTGCTCAGATACTGCAGAGTTGTGGAGGATCAGTCAGTCATCTGATAGAAGTAACCTTATCAAGATAAAAGTGCAGAAAGTTATTACACATGGAGACTGAAGCATCAACCAGAACAGCGGTGCATGGCTTCATTAACAGAGTGCGTTAAACGTTGGATTCGACACGTAGCACTCTGGGACGATGGCTGGTGCTGGAGATATTAGATAAATAACATCATTTTGCCTCTTTCACAGCTCTCTGAAAGTCCATAAAACAGTTCCTTAGAATTTCCAAAGACACAGGTAACCCGTCCTTCTGCCTAAGAGCACAGCTAGAGTCACCTGACCAGGGATCTGCCTGAGGTCTGGAAGATTTCCACTGAGAAGGGGCAGTAGTCCAGAATCCCAGCACAGGTGGTGAAGGAGGAGGAAAGACTGCTGTCTGGGGAGGACGGAGGCACCAGAATGAGTCTGTGAGTCTTTAAAAATAGCAGGAACTTCTCCAGGTGAAGAAGAAGAGAGGACACATCCTTTACAGGACAAAGTAATACATTCACAGGTCAGTTTGGGGGCCGTCAATTCAAAAATAACAGGTAAGTGATCTGAACTGGCAGTTTGAGACTGACTGTGAGAAAATGAAGATGAGGAGGTCCAACTACCGACTCAGAAAGTCTTTTAAAGTCAGTAGCAAATGGATCAGAAAGGCAACAAACATGAATATTAAAATCACCACAGATCAGGAGTTGGACATATTTAGGAATAACTTCAGATAAAAAGTCATTAAAATCCTTTTAGGTGGTGGATAAATAACAGCACATAGTTCAGAGTGTGAGAGTTCAGTCACAAACAGCTGAATATCAAAAGCAGTGCAGCTATCTGTGGGAAGAACTTGCACCTAAAGTTATCTCTGAACACTGTGGTGAGACAGCACACCCATAAAACCTCTTGCTTGCCTCTACTGGTGGTTGGCTCTCACTGCGGTATTGTATCACTTCCTGTTCCGGAGCACAGCGGTGTTTTTCTGTATCTGTTAGCTGTTTAATCTGCGCAGTTAGATTGATCTAGTTATCTAGATTACGATTTGTTTCCCAGTGTAATCTTTACGTGCCTTAACTAAAGCACTCATTCTGCTGAATCACCTCTAAATTATTTACACATTATTCACTTTGCGTGTTTTTAGGAATCCGCTAGCTTAGCGTAGCTACTAGCTCTTAGCCGATTTAGCATGGCGGCTTCTCCTGTCTCTCCCGCACTTTTCTGCTCTGGGTGTGAAATGTTTAGTTATTCCTCGGCCTCCTTTAGCAGTAATGGTACTTGTAATAAGTGTAGCTTATTCGTAGCTTTGGAGGCCAGGCTGGGCGAATTGGAGACTCGGCTCCGCACCGTGGAAAATTCTACAGCTAGCCAGGCCCCTGTAGTCGGTGCGGACCAAGGTAGCTTAGCCGCCGTTAGTTCCCCCCTGGCAGATCCCGAGCAGCCGGGAAAGCAGGCTGACTGGGTGACTGTGAGGAGGAAGCGTAGCCCTAAACAGAAGCCCCGTGTACACCGCCAACCCGTTCACATTTCTAACCGTTTTTCCCCACTCGACGACACACCCGCCGAGGATCAAACTCTGGTTATTGGCGACTCTGTTTTGAGAAATGTGAAGTTAGCGACACCAGCAACCATAGTCAATTGTCTTCCGGGGGCCAGAGCAGGCGACATTGAAGGAAATTTGAAACTGCTGGTTAAGGCTAAGCGTAAATTTGGTAAGATTGTAATTCACGTCGGCAGTAATGACACCCGGTTACGCCAATCGGAGGTCACTA
The DNA here is from genome assembly GCF_902500255.1 of Thalassophryne amazonica. Lineage (NCBI taxonomy): Eukaryota > Metazoa > Chordata > Actinopteri > Batrachoidiformes > Batrachoididae > Thalassophryne > Thalassophryne amazonica. The sequence continues at coordinate 262,413 of NW_022986259.1, read as the reverse complement.
AAATTAACACTAAATCGGTGTGTAACTTTGCAAAAACAATGTCGGACTCTGTAGTTTTCTCTGGGCCCCTCCCCAATCGGACCGGGAGTGACATGTTTAGCCGCATGTTCTCCTTGAATTGCTGGCTGTCTGAGTGGTGTCCAAAAAATGAGGTGGGCTTCATAGATAATTGGCAAAGCTTCTGGGGAAAACCTGGTCTTGTTAGGAGAGACGGCATCCATCCCACTTTGGATGGAGCAGCTCTCATTTCTAGAAATCTGGCTAATTTTCTTAAATCCTCCAAACCGTGACTATCCAGGGTTGGGACCAGGAAGCAGAGTTGTAGTCTTACACACCTCTCTGCAGCTTCTCTCCCCCTGCCATCCCCTCATTACCCCATCCCCGTAGAGACGGTGCCTGCTCCCAGACTACCAATAACCAGCAAAAATCTATTTAAGCATAAAAATTCAAAAAGAAAAAATAATATAGCACCTTCAACTGCACCACAGACTAAAACAGTTAAATGTGGTCTATTAAACATTAGGTCTCTCTCTTCTAAGTCCCTGTTGGTAAATGATATAATAATTGATCAACATATTGATTTATTCTGCCTAACAGAAACCTGGTTACAGCAGGATGAATATGTTAGTTTAAATGAGTCAACACCCCCGAGTCACACTAACTGTCAGAATGCTCGTAGCACGGGCCGGGGCGGTGGATTAGCAGCAATCTTCCATTCCAGCTTATTAATTAATCAAAAACCCAGACAGAGCTTTAATTCATTTGAAAGCTTGTCTCTTAGTCTTGTCCATCCAAATTGGAAGTCCCAAAAACCAGTTTTATTTGTTATTATCTATCGTCCACCTGGTCGTTACTGTGAGTTTCTCTGTGAATTTTCAGACCTTTTGTCTGACTTAGTGCTTAGCTCAGATAAGATAATTATAGTGGGCGATTTTAACATCCACACAGATGCTGAGAATGACAGCCTCAACACTGCATTTAATCTATTATTAGACTCTATTGGCTTTGCTCAAAAAGTAAATGAGTCCACCCACCACTTTAATCATATCTTAGATCTTGTTCTGACTTATGGTATGGAAATAGAAGACTTAACAGTATTCCCTGAAAACTCCCTTCTGTCTGATCATTTTTTAATAACATTTACATTTACTCTGATGGACTACCCAGCAGTAGGGAATAAGTTTCATTACACTAGAAGTCTTTCAGAAAGCGATGTAACTAGGTTTAAGGATATGATTCCTTCTTTATGTTCTCTAATGCCATATAACAACACAGTGCAGAGTAGCTACCTAAACTCTGTAAGGGAGATAGAGTATCTCGTCAATAGTTTTACATCCTCACTGAAGACAACTTTGGATGCTGTAGCTCCTCTGAAAAAGAGAGCTTTAAATCAGAAGTGTCTGACTCCATGGTATAACTCTCAAACTCGTAGCTTAAAGCAGATAACCCGTAAGTTGGAGAGGAAATGGCGTCTCACTAATTTAGAAGATCTTCACTTAGCCTGGAAAAAGAGTCTGTTGCTCTATAAAAAAGCCCTCCGTAAAGCTAGGACATCTTTCTACTCATCACTAATTGAAGAAAATAAGAACAACCCCAGGTTTCTTTTCAGCACTGTAGCCAGGCTGACAAGGAGTCAGAGCTCTATTGAGCTGAGTATTCCATTATCTTTAACTAGTAATGAGTTCATGACTTTCTTTGCTAACAAAATTTTAACTATTAGAGAAAAAATTACTCATAACCATCCCAAAGACGTATCGTTATCTTTGGCTGCTTTCAGTGATGCCGGTATTTGGTTAGACTCTTTCTCTCCGATTGTTCTGTCTGAGTTATTTTCATTAGTTACTTCATCCAAACCATCAACATGTTTATTAGACCCCATTCCTACCAGGCTGCTCAAGGAAGCCCTACCATTATTTAATGCTTCGATCTTAAATATGATCAATCTATCTTTGTTAGTTGGCTATGTACCACAGGCTTTTAAGGTGGCAGTAATTAAACCATTACTTAAAAAGCCATCACTTGACCCAGCTATCTTAGCTAATTATAGGCCAATCTCCAACCTTCCTTTTCTCTCAAAAATTCTTGAAAGGGTAGTTGTAAAACAGCTAACTGATCATCTGCAGAGGAATGGTCTATTTGAAGAGTTTCAGTCAGGTTTTAGAATTCATCATAGTACAGAAACAGCATTAGTGAAGGTTACAAATGATCTTCTTATGGCCTCGGACAGTGGACTCATCTCTGTGCTTGTTCTGTTAGACCTCAGTGCTGCTTTTGATACTGTTGACCATAAAATTTTATTACAGAGATTAGAGCATGCCATAGGTATTAAAGGCACTGCGCTGCGGTGGTTTGAATCATATTTGTCTAATAGATTACAATTTGTTCATGTAAATGGGGAATCTTCTTCACAGACTAAAGTTAATTATGGAGTTCCACAAGGTTCTGTGCTAGGACCAATTTTATTCACTTTATACATGCTTCCCTTAGGCAGTATTATTAGACGGTATTGCTTAAATTTTCATTGTTACGCAGATGATACCCAGCTTTATCTATCCATGAAGCCAGAGGACACACACCAATTAGCTAAACTGCAGGATTGTCTTACAGACATAAAGACATGGATGACCTCTAATTTCCTGCTTTTAAACTCAGATAAAACTGAAGTTATTGTACTTGGCCCCACAAATCTTAGAAACATGGTGTCTAACCAGATCCTTACTCTGGATGGCATTACCCTGACCTCTAGTAATACTGTGAGAAATCTTGGAGTCATTTTTGATCAGGATATGTCATTCAAAGCGCATATTAAACAAATATGTAGGACTGCTTTTTTGCATTTACGCAATATCTCTAAAATCAGAAAGGTCTTGTCTCAGAGTGATGCTGAAAAACTAATTCATGCATTTATTTCCTCTAGGCTGGACTATTGTAATTCATTATTATCAGGTTGTCCTAAAAGTTCCCTAAAAAGCCTTCAGTTAATTCAAAATGCTGCAGCTAGAGTGCTGACGGGGACTAGAAGGAGAGAGCATATCTCACCCATATTGGCCTCTCTTCATTGGCTTCCTGTTAATTCTAGAATAGAATTTAAAATTCTTCTTCTTACTTATAAGGTTTTGAATAATCAGGTCCCATCTTATCTTAGGGACCTCGTAGTACCATATCACCCCAATAGAGCGCTTCGCTCTCAGACTGCAGGCTTACTTGTAGTTCCTAGGGTTTGTAAGAGTAGAATGGGAGGCAGAGCCTTCAGCTTTCAGGCTCCTCTCCTGTGGAACCAGCTCCCAATTCAGATCAGGGAGACAGACACCCTCTCTACTTTTAAGATTAGGCTTAAAACTTTCCTTTTTGCTAAAGCTTATAGTTAGGGCTGGATCAGGTGACCCTGAACCATCCCTTAGTTATGCTGCTATAGACGTAGACTGCTGGGGGGTTCCCATGATGCACTGTTTCTTTCTCTTTTTGCTCTGTATGCACCACTCTGCATTTAATCATTAGTGATCGATCTCTGCTCCCCTCCACAGCATGTCTTTTTCCTGGTTCTCTCCCTCAGCCCCAACCAGTCCCAGCAGAAGACTGCCCCTCCCTGAGCCTGGTTCTGCTGGAGGTTTCTTCCTGTTAAAAGGGAGTTTTTCCTTCCCACTGTAGCCAAGTGCTTGCTCACAGGGGGTCGTTTTGACCGTTGGGGTTTTACATCATTATTGTATGGCCTTGCCTTACAATATAAAGCGCCTTGGGGCAACTGTTTGTTGTGATTTGGCGCTATATAAAAAAAAAATTGATTGATTGATTGATTGAGACCACCTCCACACCCAGATGTTCACAGGGAACTGAGGAATGAGCAGAAGGAAATCCAGCAAGTGGGAAAAGTCCTTCAAAATAAGATTCTCATTTGTGAGAGATCTGCTATTGATCAGGGCCATTGGAGCTGAACATGAGTGAGCAGGCTGAGAGACACAGATCATCCTGCAGGCAGCCTCGTCTGAACGTCCTTACGGGTCCACAGCATGGTAATGAGGACCCAGCGTCAGGGACCATCGGCCGGAGCCAGCGATGTATGACAGTCAGAGGACGATGAGGACTGTGAGTGAAGGATGACGTGAGACTGCAGTTTAACTTGTGCTCCACTAACTTCACCTATGATGGCAGTTATGAGGCCGGACGCCGGGTGAACGCCGCACATACAGAGGTATGGATGCCAGGAAAGTCGGCAGTGTCTCTGACTGCTTGATGGCACGCTATTCACCTTATTCAGGAAGTCAGGGCGGGCGGCTCCATTGGTTTGAGCGTGTTCACCAAATCAAATCAAATCAAATCAGTTTTATTTATATAGCACCAAATCACAACAAACAGTTGCCCCAAGGCGCTTTATATTGTAAGGCAAAAGCCATACAATAATTACAGAAAAACCCCAAGCTGGGCATCAACATGTAACAGCAACAGTAGAAAAAAAAGTTTTTAAGTATGGACCACTAGGGTCTTGAGAATGTAGTTTTTTTTAACAATCTTTATTCTCTGAATAAAATCCTGCTTGCTCTTTTGCATGAAAAGGCCCAAAAACTGGAATATTTTGCCAAAATAATGATCCCTGCCCAACAAAAGTGTCTTCATTCACAGACGATCAAAAGACACATTTCCAAATAGGTGTGGAAGTATGCTAACTTCCTGCACCATTTCATTGAATCCAGTTGTTGCACCATGCAGCACTGTGGGAAACAATGTGTTAAGTTTGTTTTTTTTTAAACAGGTCCATTATGTCACTTACTGTTTTTTTTATTTTCTAGAGAATGTGCTGAAACATCTGTGCTGGATGGACACTGTGGGACAATGTGCATGTGACGGACGGACACTGTGGGACAATGTGCATGTGACGGATGGACAATGTGGGACAATGTGCATGTGACGGACGGACACTGTGGGACAATGTGCATGTTCCACAAGGTTCTGTGCTAGGACCAATTTTATTCACTTTATACATGCTTCCCTTAGGCAGTATTATTAGACAGCATTGCTTAAATTTTCATTGTTACACAGATGATACCCAGCTTTATCTATCCATGAAGCCAGAGGACACACACCAATTAGTTAAACTGCAGGATTGTCTTACAGACATAAAGACATGGATGACCTCTAATTTCCTGCTTTTAAACTCAGATAAAACTGAAGTTATTGTACTTGGCCCCACAAATCTTAGAAACATGGTGTCTAACCAGATCCTTACTCTGGATGGCATTACCCTGACCTCTAGTAATACTGTGAGAAATCTTGGAGTCATTTTTGATCAGGATATGTCATTCAATGCGCATATTAAACAAATATGTAGGACTGCTTTTTTGCATTTGCGCAATATCTCTAAAATTAGAAAGGTCTTGTCTCAGAGTGATGCTGAAAAACTAATTCATGCATTTATTTCCTCTAGGCTGGACTACTGTAATTCATTATTATCAGGTTGTCCTAAAAGTTCCCTGAAAAGCCTTCAGTTAATTCAAAATGCTGCAGCTAGAGTACTGACGGGGACTAGAAGGAGAGAGCATATCTCACCCATATTGGCCTCTCTTCATTGGCTTCCTGTTAATTCTAGAATAGAATTTAAAATTCTTCTTCTTACTTATAAGGTTTTGAATAATCAGGTCCCATCTTATCTTAGGGACCTCATAGTACCATATCACCCCAATAGAGCGCTTCGCTCTCAGACTGCAGGCTTACTTGTAGTTCCTAGGGTTTGTAAGAGTAGAATGGGAGGCAGAGCCTTCAGCTTTCAGGCTCCTCTCCTGTGGAACCAGCTCCCAATTCAGATCAGGGAGACAGACACCCTCTCTACTTTTAAGATTAGGCTTAAAACTTTCCTTTTTGCTAAAGCTTATAGTTAGGGCTGGATCAGGTGACCCTGAACCATCCCTTAGTTATGCTGCTATAGACGTAGACTGCTGGGGGGTTCCCATGATGCACTGAGTGTTTCTTTCTCTTTTTGCTCTGTATGCACCACTCTGCATTTAATCATTAGTGATTGATCTCTGCTCCCCCCCACAGCATGTCTTTTTCCTGATTCTCTCCCTCAGCCCCAACCAGTCCCAGCAGAAGACTGCCCCTCCCTGAGCCTGGTTCTGCTGGAGGTTTCTTCCTGTTAAAAGGGCGTTTTTCCTTCGCACTGTCGCCAAGTGCTTGCTCACAGGGGGTCGTTTTGACCGTTAGGGTTTTTCTGTAATTATTGTATGGCCTTGCCTTACAATATAAAGCGCCTTGGGGCAACTATTTGTTGTGATTTGGTGCTATATAAATAAAATTGATTTGATTTGATGTGACGGTCGGACACTGTGGGACAATGTGCATGTGATGGACGGACACTGTGGGACAATGTGCATGTGACGGACGGACACTGTGGGACAATGTGCATGTGATGGACTGACACTGTGGGACAATGTGCATGTGACGGACGGACACTGTGGGACATATAGACCATCAAAAATTCTCAGTGAATATATAAACCTCATATTTTACAGTATTGTGACTTCATACATGTAGCACATGGAAGGCTGGTCAGTTTTTTAAAAATCATAAAAATTAAGCTAATCTACTGCAAGTCTTGTTTTTATTTAAGATGTCACTATTTCAATATATAATCTCTTATTTTAGGGTTTAACATTGATGTGTAAAGTGTCCCTTTAAGCATCCAAACATACCTTGAAATGAAAACAAATTGACAAAATATTAACGAGTTATTTAGTGGAAACCAAAATCAAGATGACTGCCATGGGGGCATCTTGATTATTGGAGCATGCCACAAATCTATATGAAACATCCTTACCACCCTAACATACTTTTAAGAAAATGAAAACCAAAGGAACGGGCATTTTTAAGATTTATAAGGCAGAAAATGAAATCAATATGGCCGCTATGCATGTAGCAGCCATCTTGATTTATCAGAGTGGGATGTGAATTTAAAGGGAAATCATAGCAGGATGTGCAGAAAAAGGAATCATCCCAAAACCAATCTCAGCACACCTTAGAATAATTGACACATGAACAGTGGTGGGCACAGTTCCGATAATCCGATAGCAGATAATTATTGAAGATAATGTTTTCATTATCAGATTATCTTTTTAGATAAATTTAAAAACCATTATCGGACTATCTTCCGATAAATTTTTGTCCGATAACTTTTAGACCAATAACATAATAAACAACGCTGAACAGCGGCAAACATTTTTAAAATTTTAAATCAGTTGAGCACCTACCTGTTAAAAGTTTCTTAACAGACGTGTAGTTCTACCCTCTGCAAACAGAAGAGAGCTGCTTCCAGGAGAAACCGCTCTATCCTCTGTAGGCAAAGGAGAACTGGTCAATAATAATAATAATAATAATAATAATAATTTCCTTTAACACCAATATCACCCAAGTCATCCAGAGGCATACATTTTTAACTTATGGTTAAAGTTAAGTTATTTAAAATTACTGTCACATCTGAAGTTTTATAAAGTGAAAATATCAGATATATGTTTTAGTTTTAAAGTAATGTGCTAATTTTTAAGGTTTTAGTGAGCACATGCTTTGCCCAGCAGTGCATTATGGGTAGGATAGGGTAATCTCAGTACATTCACGACAGGACAAATGCATTTCAGACACTCTGTTCAGGCTCCACGGACAACAGCATTAAACTCTAGTGCCTAAAACTCTCAATCAATCAATTTTCAATCAATTTTTTTATATAGCGCCAAATCACAACAAACAGTTGCCCCAAGGCGCTTTATATTGTAAGGCAAGGCCATACAATAATTATGTAAAACCCCAACGGTCAAAACGACCCCCTGTGAGCAAGCACTTGGCTACAGTGGGAAGGAAAAACTCCCTTTTAACAGGAAGAAACCTCCAGCAGAACCAGGCTCAGGGAGGGGCAGTCTTCTGCTGGGACTGGTTGGGGCTGAGGGAGAGAACCAGGAAAAAGACATGCTGTGGAGGGGAGCAGAGATCGATCACTAATGATTAAATGCAGAGTGGTGCATACAGAGCAAAAAGAGAAAGAAACAGTGCATCATGGGAACCCCCCAGCAGTCTACGTCTATAGCAGCATAACTAAGGGATGGTTCAGGGTCACCTGATCCAGCCCTAACTATAAGCTTTAGCAAAAAGGAAAGTTTTAAGCCTAATCTTAAAAGTAGAGAGGGTGTCTGTCTCCCTGATCTGAATTGGGAGCTGGTTCCACAGGAGAGGAGCCTGAAAGCTGAAGGCTCTGCCTCCCATTCTACTCTTACAAACCCTAGGAACTACAAGTAAGCCTGCAGTCTGAGAGCGAAGCGCTCTATTGGGGTGATATGGTACTACGAGGTCCCTAAGATAAGATGGGACCTGATTATTCAAAACCTTATAAGTAAGAAGAAGAATTTTAAATTCTATTCTAGAATTAACAGGAAGCCAATGAAGAGAGGCCAATATGGGTGAGATATGCTCTCTCCTTCTAGTCCCCGTCAGTACTCTAGCTGCAGCATTTTGAATTAACTGAAGGCTTTTTAGGGAACTTTTAGGACAACCTGATAATAATGAATTACAATAGTCCAGCCTAGAGGAAATAAATGCATGAATTAGTTTTTCAGCATCACTCTGAGACAAGACCTTTCTGATTTTAGAGATATTGCGTAAATGCAAAAAAGCAGTCCTACATATTTGTTTAATATGCGCTTTGAATGACATATCCTGATCAAAAATGACTCCAAGATTTCTCACAGTATTACTAGAGGTCAGGGTAATGCCATCCAGAGTAAGGATCTGGTTAGACACCATGTTTCTAAGATTTGTGGGGCCAAGTACAATAACTTCAGTTTTATCTGAGTTTAAAAGCAGGAAATTAGAGGTCATCCATGTCTTTATGTCTGTAAGACAATCCTGCAGTTTAGCTAATTGGTGTGTGTCCTCTGGCTTCATGGATAGATAAAGCTGGGTATCATCTGCGTAACAATGAAAATTTAAGCAATACCGTCTAATAATACTGCCTAAGGGAAGCATGTATAAAGTGAATAAAATTGGTCCTAGCACAGAACCTTGTGGAACTCCATAATTAACTTTAGTCTGTGAAGAAGATTCCCCATTTACATGAACAAATTGTAATCTATTAGACAAATATGATTCAAACCACCGCAGCGCAGTGCCTTTAATACCTATGGCATGCTCTAATCTCTGTAATAAAATTTTATGGTCAACAGTATCAAAAGCAGCACTGAGGTCTAACAGAACAAGCACAGAGATGAGTCCACTGTCCGAGGCCATAAGAAGATCATTTGTAACCTTCACTAATGCTGTTTCTGTACTATGATGAATTCTAAAACCTGACTGAAACTCTTCAAATAGACCATTCCTCTGCAGATGATCAGTTAGCTGTTTTACAACTACCCTTTCAAGACTTTTTGAGAGAAAAGGAAGGTTGGAGATTGGCCTATAATTAGCTAAGATAGCTGGGTCAAGTGATGGCTTTTTAAGTAATGGTTTAATTACTGCCACCTTAAAAGCCTGTGGTACATAGCCAACTAACAAAGATAGATTGATCATATTTAAGATCGAAGCATTAAATAATGGTAGGGCTTCCTTGAGCAGCCTGGTAGGAATGGGGTCTAATAAACATGTTGATGGTTTGGATGAAGTAACTAATGAAAATAACTCAGAACAATCGGAGAGAAAGAGTCTAACCAAATACCGGCATCACTGAAAGCAGCCAAAGATAACGATACGTCTTTGGGATGGTTATGAGTAATTTTTTCTCTAATAGTTAAAATTTTGTTAGCAAAGAAAATCATGAAGTCATTACTAGTTAAAGTTAATGGAATACTCAGCTCAATAGAGCTCTGACTCTTTGTCAGCCTGGCTACAGTGCTGAAAAGAAACCTGGGGTTGTTCTTATTTTCTTCAATTAGTGATGAGTAGAAAGATGTCCTAGCTTTACGGAGGGCTTTTTTTATAGAGCAACAGACTCTTTTTCCAGGCTAAGTGAAGATCTTCTAAATTAGTGAGACGCCATTTCCTCTCCAACTTACGGGTTATCTGCTTTAAGCTACGAGTTTGTGAGTTATACCACGGAGTCAGACACTTCTCGTGAATATATTCTCTGCGTTTATAGATGTTGTTACTGTGTTTGCTTTTATTAAATTCCACGCATCTTAAATGTAGCAAGTAGCAACACAGATTATCTGGAATTGGCAAGTTTTCAAGGCCTCTACTGCCATCTACTGGCCAGCGGTGTTCATGGCAATTCATGGCTGTATTTGTCCTGAAGCTGAGCAGACACTGTATGATATTTTTAATCACAAGTTAAGTTTTTTCAAACTTAATTTACAAAAATTCTCGATGGGAGACATCAAAGTTTAAAAACAAAACAAAACAAAAAAAAAACCATTACAAGACAGCTCTGCAGTGTTTGCACAGGCACAGTGCGAGCGGCTGGATGCTTGTAGCTCTTCAGCAGCAGGATACCCTCACGACGGCCGACCAGAATAATATCAAACAGGTTTGATTTTCATTCGATCATACGATCGGCGATCAGGAGGTGGTCGTGAGATGTTAAACGCAGCTTGTTACTCCATGTACTCTACACGATGCAGGAAGCGCGATTAACCTGAAACTTGGCCCAAAAAAATCATCTGAATAAGAGCCAAAACTCACACAATGTAAAGCCAACATTTATGTGTCAAGACAAAGTTGAGTGCATGTTTTACAATATAATAAAACATGCGCACGGCACTAATAAAATGTGCGCACATCATAAAACGTGCGCACATTCTCTCCACATGCAAAACATTTTGCGATGACACTTCCAGGGCTCCGTAAAAATGCCTGTTTTTAAAAATTAAAAAAATGGAACATTTTACAAAAGCACATTTATCTGTAAACACCAACACACGACACACGTCACATTAATGTGTTGGTTTACATAATGAATGACTGAACCAATCAGTGTTTAGCAGAGGCACATTTACCCAGAATCCTTTGCGATCTGACTGTGTTTGTTACAAAACCTCAGAATTAGTGCATTATTCAACATTAAAAGATATATGTTATATTTTAACTTTGTACAAATGACAGAATTGACATTAATGGAGTTATTCTGTCAGTGTTAATGTTATTTATAAATCAAAACCATAAGTCAGCATGACTTTATTTTCCAAGACCTCCGCCTGACCGGAGCATTGTGATTGGTAGAGAGCTGAGCTTTGTGGTTGCTCTCAGGGTGCGTCTGTCCTGGAAGATATGTAGTAAACAGGAGCTTCCAGCAGGGGGCAGGATCTTCAAACATAGAAGTGTGGGCTCATTGTTTGGATCTTTTTATCGATTTTGATGCTTCCAAAAGTGGTCGTGGTGTTAAAACTCAAATTCAGTTTATTAGTAGTTGCAAATGTACAGAGACAATACTGGAATTTATCAGTTATCTGTAACTTCCGATATATTTTTGGGTGGTTTATCGGTTTATCTTTATCAAAGATAACTTTTCAGTTATCTGATTATCTGTTATCGAAGTTAATTTTTTTGTTATCTGTGCCTACCACTGCACATGAATTTTTTACTTATCAAAACAGCTTTTGAAAAATGTGAATTGATGGAAAATCAGGAAACTCACGGTGACTCACCTTCACAAAGCTTTATAGAGTAGGGTTATATCTGTACAGTTCAAGATTTCCAGTCCAAATGAGGATTGTGAAGCCATTGATCAAAATACGAGGTCTGTTAGAAAAGTATCCGACCTTTTTATTTTTTGCAAAAACCTGATTGATTTGAATCATGTGTGCTTGCATGAGCCAACCTTGAACCTTCGTGTGCATGTGTGAACGTTTTCATGCCTGTCGATTGCATCATTTTCTGGTAAGCAGCCTTTGTGTGAGGACATGTGTAGTGCATTCGGCGGATTTTCATTTCAAGGAAAAAGACGGAACGACTGGAGCAGCGCCGCATCAAATTTTGCCAGAAACTGGGCGACAGCCAGGTGGAAACCATTCGGATGATTCAGATGGCTTTCGGTGACTTTTCAGTCGTGTGACTATCCGAGAAATTGTGGAAGAGGTGGGCATGTCACAGCATGTCCTGTGAGACTTCAACACGGAGGCGCTTTTGCTGCGCCGTCAGCAGCAGCATGAATTTCACAGCCACTCTTTTCATGGCCAAATCTTCTGTCACAGTGGAATGTACCAAAAAAGTGCTAATGTCCACCTCTGTCTGAACGACAGCAATCAACTGAGGACAAACCCACAGAAACAATGCCGTACCTGTTCCAGACAGCGAGCCTCTTCCAGAGCATTCTCCCGTGTGAACTCCTCCAAGGGGTACTGCAGTCTGGGGAACGCAGCAACTGGCCAATCAAATGACGGCACATCCAGCTTGTGGATAGCTTTGGAATGTGTTGTTGCCAGCGAACCTTAAAGTGAAACACTGCATTAGCCGAGCTTCTCCAGTGACACAAACACACCATGTTACAGGGTTAGTCACAAAAGGACCACGTTACAGGGTTAGCCACTAATGCCACCGTGTTACAAGGCTAGTCACTAACGCCACCGTGCTGCAGGGTTAGCCACTAACGCCACCGTGCTGCAGGGTTAGCCACTAACGCCACCGTGTTGCAGGGTTAGCCACTAACGCCACCGTGTTGCAGGGTTAGCCACTAACGCCACCGTGTTACAGGGTTAGCCACTAATGCCACCGTGTTACAGGGTTAGCCACTAATGCCACCGTGTTACAAGGTTAGCCACTAATGCCACCGTGTTACAGGGTTAGCCACTAATGCCACCGTGTTACAGGGTTAGCCATTAAAGCCACCGTGTTACAGGGTTACCCACAAATGCACCGTCAATTTAGTTTTTCTGTAGAGCTTTAAAACAATTACGAAGCACAACAAAAACAACCGACCACTAACTTATCAAACGTTATAAAACCAAAATGAAAAATACAACAGCATAGAAGTGTGAACATTTGAACATCAGGTTTACAAAAATCATGACAGCAATAACAGCTGACTGTATGTTAATTACTGGAGATTTGGATGAGGACAGTTTGCTGTCCTTGAGGCAAGGACACTCCACCGACCTGAAGAGGGCAAGGCACCTTTTTCCAGTCGAGAACCATGGCCTCGGATTTGGAGGTGCTGATTTTCATCCCGGACACTTCACACTCGGCTGCAAACCGCCCCAGTGCACACTGAAGGTCCTGATTTAACAAAGCCAACAAAACCACATCGTCCGCAAACAGCAGAGATGAGATTCTGTGGTTCCCAAACCGGACACCCTCTACACCCTGGCTGTGCCTAGAAATTCTGTCCATAAAGGTAATGAACAGAATCGGTGACAAAGGGCAGCCCTGGCGGAGGCCAACGTGCACTGGAAACAGGTTTGACTTACTACCGGCAATGCGAATCAAACTCCTGCTGCGGTTGTACAGGGACCAGATAGCCCTTAGCAAAGGACCCCGTATCCAGTACTCCCGGAGCACCCCCCACAGGGTGCCCTGAGGGACACGGTCAAACGCCTTCTCCAGATCCACAAAGCACATGTAGACTGGTTGGGCGAACTCCCATGAACCCTCGAGCACCCGATAGAGGGTGTAGAGCTGGTCCAGTGTGCCGCGACCAGGACGAAAACCACACTGCTCCTCCTGAATCCGAGGTTCGACTATCGGTGGAATTCTCCTCTCCAGTACTCTGGAATAGACCATACTGGGGAAGCTGAGGAGTGTGATCCCCCTGTAGTTGAAACACACCCTCCGGTACCCCTTCTTAAACAGAGGGATGCCACGCTATGTTGCAGAGGCGTGTCAACCAAGACAGTCCCACAACATCCAGAGACTTAAGGTACTCAGGACGGATTTCATCCACCCCAGGAGCCTTGCCACCGAGGAACTTTCTGACCACCTTGGTGACTTCAGGCTGGGTGATGGATGAGTCCGCCTCTGAGTCCCCAGTCTCTGCTTCCTCTTTGGAAGACGTGACAATGGGATTGAGGAGATGCTCAAAGTATTCCTTCCACTGCCCGACAACATCCCCAGTCAGGGTCATCAGCTCCCCACCCGCACCGTAGACAGTGCCGGTGGAGAGCTGCTCCCACCTCCTGAGGCGTCGGACAGTTTGCGAGAATTTCTTCGAGGCCGACCGATAGTCCTCCTCCATGGCTTCCCCAAACTCCTCCCAGACCCGAGTTTTTGCCTCTGCGACTGCACGGGCTGCAGCACGCTTGGCCTGCCGGTACCTGTCAGCTGCCTTCGGGGTCCCACTTACCAACAAAGACAAGTAGGACTTCCAGCATCCACCAGTGGGTTCAGGGATTGTCGCCACGACAGGCACCAGAGCCCCTGTGACCACAGCTACGAGCGGCCGCATCGACAATGGACGTGGAGAACATGGTCCACTCGGACTCCATGTCTCCAACCTCCCCAGGGATCTGGAAGAAGCTCTCCTGGAGGTGGGAGTTGAAGACCTCGCTGACACAGGATTCCACAGTCGTTCACAGCAGACCCTCATGATATGTTTGGGCCTGCCAGGTGTGACCGGCTTCCTCCACTCCCAGCGGATCCAACTCACCACCAGGTGGTGATCGGTCGACAGCTCAGCCCCTCTCTTCACCCGAGTGTCCGAGACAAGTGACCGAGGGTCAGATGATACAACTACAAAGTCGATCATCGACCTCCAGGGTGTCCTGGTGCCACGTGCACTTATGGACATGCTTGTGCTCGAACATAGTGTTCGTGATGGAAAAACTGTGACGAGCACAGAAGTCCAATAACTCAACACCACTCGGGTTCAGATCGGGGAGGCCGTGCTTCCCGATCACGCCCCTCCAGGTCTCATTGTCACTGCCCACATGGGTGTTGAAATCCCCCAGGAGAACAATGGAGTCCCCAGTTAGAGCACTATCTAGTACCCCTCCCAGGGACTCCAAGAAGGTCGGGTACTCTGCAGTGGCGTAGTTCAAAATTAGAAGTATTCCACCTTGCATGGTGTGATGCTATCTTAGACTATAAGCATGCATTATTGGCTACAAAGTGGACCTATTACTCTGATTTGATCAACAAAAACAAGCATAACTCAAAGTTCTTGTTTGACATGGTGGCAACACTTATTCATGGACAACCACCTGTAGTTCGCTCTCCTTTTACAGCACAAAATTTACCGGATTACTTTGAGAAGAAAATAGAAGACATCAGGTTAAACCATGGGTGGTGCCAAGGGGGTGCTAGAGCTCCCCCTGGATTTGTCATAGCACCCCCAAGAAAATTATTCCTCATTTATTATTTTAATTTAATTTCATCCCATGTTTTTAAGGCCTTGTCTCCACATTGAAACTGAACTTCTGCTGTACAATCTTTTTCCTTGTCATTTTCAACAAGTGTTCCATTCAATAAATGTCTCCGTTCTCACAGATCCAGTGAAACTGGGCGAAAATGCTGTAGTACACATGCCAGGCCTGTACGTGGCGCTGTAACGCTTCTACAAAAAATGGAGAAGACGTGAGGCTAATGTAGCAACAAAAGCTAACACTTTAGAAGCCGGCTCACAGATTAAATAAAGTCTTTTAATCTGACCTGTTGCCAGAATTCATCATCACAGATGAAAACTGTTCTCCACATGACACCCTTGTTTTAGAAGATAACGTCTGGAAATGCGTTAATTTGTTATGACGTTAGTTACTTGTTAAAGGTTTTATTTTTTAAGTTTTTTTTTTCTTTAAGAGTTTTTAAGGAAGCCCCTCAGTGTCTCTGGGTGAGTTTCTCAGCCTGAGTGGAGGACGCCAGCATTTTGTCCCACCACCAACAAAAAGAAAAAAAACAAAAAACAAAGCTAAATTAGACTGTTCCAGAGGCAGGGTGATGACATCATCCTTTCAGTTTTCCACAGTAAGACACTTCTGGCATTTTCAGATTTATGTGATGAGATAAATATTCCACTCATAAAAGAAAATAAACATTCACCAACAGAACTGATTGTTTTACACAAGCTGTGGTAACATGAGGTTCAGTGACATCACGTTCAACAATGTCATGATAATGAGATTGAGCCCCTCTGTTTTTCCTTGGAGATTTCAATCATTGCAAGCCAGAGTCCGTGTTGGCAGGATTTGATCAGTATGTACAGTGTGACACACGGAAAAACAAAACTTTGGACAAATGCTGTTGTGTGTTGGGGGGTTTGCCTGGACATTTTGGTGTTGTTTTCTTTTCTTTGCTCTCCAGGTGGTATGCAAACTGGTTTTTTGTCTGTGGAGAAGGTGCTGGCAGAAAAGTCCTTCACCCTCATCAGCATTATTGGCTGCACTTGTGGAGGATGTTCACGTGCAGGCCTAATGACTTGCAGCACCTGTGGATGATGCTCACGTGCAAACTTAAAGACTTTCAGCTGAAGCAGATAATGAGATGGCGTTCTGCATTTAAGCCATGAGTGATTCGAGCAGAATTGCCGGGACCTCGACCTTGTGACGTTCGTTTGTGAGACGCTGAGGACCGCGCCTGGGTTTGACACATCGTGCCTGTGAAGGAGGACGGGTGAGGGACACATGCTGTCAGCCCACATCAGAGGTGATGATTGTCTGAATAAGTGTTAACAGTAATTTGGTATTTTGTTACGCAGTATATTTGAACAATGGTGAGAATTGTGCAGCTCGCTTCTCACGGTCGTGGCGTGCGGAATGATGATCCTCCACCTGTGGTGAGAAGCTGCTCATTTACATAAAGCTTAAATTCAGACCTGAATGTGTTGCTGATAGTGTGTGCCTTTGAAGGATATTTGTTGTAGCTGTTGACTTACCTCACCTTTTCCATCCTTCACAGAGTCAGTTTGTCGTATCCACCTGGGGGGTGTTCGGCGGTGAGTCTGGGTCTAGAAGCGTCGGGCTTAAATCCATTTGGGCGCTGGAGAGCGCGCCGTCCTTCACCTCGCCAGACAACCGCACATTTATGATGTACACAAATTATTGCACAGAAGGGAAATAAATTTGTTTTGTTTTTGGAACCGCTTTCTGGTTATTTAGCGCTGGGTTCAGTCAGACGCTGGTAAGCTCCTCAACCCGCGTCTGCACATAACAAATGCTATGGAAATGTGGAGAACGCCTAGAGAGAGAGAGAGAGAGAGAGAGACAGAGAGAGAGAGAGAGAGAGAGACAGAGAGAGAGAGAGAGAGAGAGAGAGACAGAGACAGAGAGAGAGACAGAGACAGAGAGAGAGAAAGAGAGAGAGAGAGACAGAGAGAGAGAGAGAGAGAGAGAGACAGAGAGAGAGAGACAGAGAGAG